>NW_024426663.1:40902954-40995109 GCF_017311325.1 Ursus maritimus | reverse complement strand
CTCTCTCTCTCTCTCAAGTGAAAGATAATAGGTAGGTAGATAGATAGAAGCTTTGACTTCTGATTATTTTATAAATAATTATTTTTTCCTTAAAAGCTTTTGTCTATTCTCTTATTTTCCGTGTTCTGAAATTTTTCAAGAATATGCTTCGTTTTGGCTCTCATACTAAGCACTAGATGTGCTCTTATGATCAGAAAAATTATTTCTTTCAATTGTTGGAAACTCTAAAAATAATTTCCCTCTTATTTTACTTGCTCTTTCTTTCTGGAATTTCAGTTACTGGGATTTGTGCATCCTGAAATGATCCTCTAGTTTTCTTAAAATTTCTCTCCACTCTTTCTCATATATTTTTAATACTTCTGGGAGACTTACTCAATTTTATATTTTAGCTTTCTATTGAGTTTTTATATCTGGATGAGATACACACACACACACACACACACACACACACACACACACACGTGTATTTATTTATTTATTTATTTATTTATTTATTTATTTCCAGGAACCTTTTCTGTTTTCTGATTTTTTCTTTTTTATACCATGTTATTCTTGTTTCATAAATACAATATCTTCTTTTATTTCTCTAAAGATACTAGGTATTTTTTTCAGGTTTTCAGCGCCGTGCATGGTCTCTGTTTCCTACACACTGCTTTTCTGCCATGGTTTTGACCTCTCCCTTTTACCTCATAGACAGTCCTCTAATGCCTTGTGCTCCTTGTCTGTCCTCTCACCGTCACAGTGGGCCACTGTGAGCTGCCCGGAGCCACAGGACATGCAGGAGGGCCTGTCAGTGGGAGGCATTATCCTGTGTAGGCTCATTTGACTCTGCATTTTGGGGGGAGCCCCCAGTATCATTCTCTTTAGGAATTTTCTCCTTAAAATCCCTATACATGGTGGCTGGCATTTCACATTTGCCAGAGAACAACCTTCCGGAGTAAAAGTTCTGTTTTTCCAGTTTACAAACTCAAATCTATATAAAAGTGTCTAGTATAGCAGATAGAGAAACCAAAAACATTAGATCCAGCCTTTTTCCTCACCGCTTTGGTGCAGTTTTTAAGTTGGTTCCATCACATACTGATGGGGAATAACAAGGAACTAGGAGCTCCTCCAGACCCCGTGAAGTGGGGAGACATCTTCCCTATGAAGCAGGAATGCTGAATGGATTATTTTCTCCTGCAAAATCAGAAAGAGATTCAAAATGGCTCCAATGCTTCATCATATTCTATATAATAGTGTCACATGTATTATTTATTTTACAAACATGATCTTACCCTATGCCATCCTCTCCACTTATTAATTTTTAGTGACTCTTCCCCTTTTGGTCTTAACTGTAAAGGTCTTTTTGTATTTGTCTGCTTCCTCCATCTCTGAGTTTGTAATTTCTATTTGAAAAACTCTCTTGCCTTCTTTGAAGAAAACACCATAAAGAAAGAGTTGTAACTAGCAAGCGATAGGCCACAATGACACACAGAACCTGGCTGACCTAAAATGCTGATCCATTTAACAGGTGCCTTCAGCTATATGTCCAGCAGTTTCCAACAGCTTCAAGACTTGTGGAGCTGATCTTACTTTTCAGAATCAGTGTGAAAATTGTGATAAAGGATTTCCTGAGTGAGCCAGCAAGCCCCTGAGAGCTCTTACCATAAATTGGATTAATATTGTTTTGAGGGAAATGGCCCAGGAAGATGACACCCAACTTCTAACTCTGTCTAATAAACCAGAGAGCATTTGTTATTCTAAATAATTTTAATGCTGAGTAAAATCTCAGGATTTCTTAATCAGGATCACCAATATTTTAAAAATGTCATACCCCATTATCACTGGAAAATTAACTTGAGTTTAAAATCATATGCCTAGGAACAAAGTTTGTATACACTTAATGGATGTGCTTAAACAATAATTATATTGTCCTGTTTGCCTTAATTGTCTGGTTAATGACCTTACCAGTCCACTGGTAAGGACTTTGCCTGAAGTCCCCAGTGTCTCTTTCTCTGCTAGGTCTACTCTCGTCTCTCTATCTAAAGATATTCAAATGAAATTGTTTTTTCAATAAGATGTCTCACACCATTCAGTCATTCACCAAATATTTTATTGAGTGTCTCCAAGCACCTAGCACTGTGGCAGATCCTAGGGATAAAAGGGTAAGCCACAAAGGCCCTAACTGCTGCCTCTGTGGACCTCACCATCTAGGGAAAGGCAGGCATTAACCAAACACACAACTAAAGGTGTCATTACGCAAAGTATATCATTGTTTGAAGATACATCATAAGGGAAACTGAACTAGGTTAGAAGTTCACAAAGCAAAATACGGGATGTCATCTACAGGAGTTGTAGGTGGTCCCTAGGCCAAGGGAAGGGGAGAGGACCACAGGAAAAAGCTGGCTCCAGGTGAAGGAACACCCTGTGCCAGGATGAGTTTGGCACTTTTGAGGAGGAGAAGAAAGTGCAGTGTGGCTAGATCCCAGGGCCAGAGAGCAAATTGTGTGAGTCCAGACTGCAGGGATGTTGGGGGTCACCACCAAGTAGGGCTTTGCAAGCCAAAGAAAGGACTTTGGTTCTCATCCAAGAGGCGATAAAAAGTTACGCGAGCGTTTTCACAGGAAGCAGTGCCACACGAAAACATACCGTGCAAAGGCACCTCAGGCTCACTGAGGGGAGCAGAGTGAAGACTGGAATTTAGGGAGACTGGTCAGTGACATAGTGTTGTGGTCCAGACAAGAGGTGATGAGTGATGACAGGAGCTGGGACCAGTGCCAGAGCCACGATGTGGTGGGCGAGTGTGAGGAAGGGCGGTGCTGTCCACCTTTTGTGTTGTAGAAGTGTCTGGGTGATGGTGCCATTACGGGGGCATTCAGGTGGGGGTTGTGACTGCCATTTTGATGTAAGTGTGGAGAACTCAAAGGTTGTATGTGGGCCATAGATAGAAATTTGAGAAACATGGTATCTTGGGCAAGCAAAGCCCTGGTTAGCCCAGTGTTTCTGTAGACATAACACATCCCTGCCTCAGACTCCCTTGGAGCTGTCTGGTTACAAATGCAGGTTTTTAGAGCCATCTCAGAACTATAAAATCAGAGTTGGTGGCAGTAGACCCCAAAGAATTTTTATTTTTTAACAAGTGCCCCAGGTGATTTCTTAAACACTCTATATTTGAGATCCACTGGCCTAGAGACTGAGATGGCCCTGAGGAACTCCAGCATTTATTGCCTCAGTGGAAGAGGGTGGGCCTGCAAAGAGGTACCTACTTGAGTTTTATTCTCCTTACTCACTAAAAAAAATGTAAAATACAGCTCAGGTTTCCCTTTAGAGCTGACTATCTATCTAGATTAATCTCACAATTCACATAAAATTAACACTCCTGCTCCCCAAGGTCCACACAAAAGAAAGTCAGCTGTGATACATGTGACTTGTACTGAGCACCTAGCTTGGGCCCTTGTCCTTTGTTTCACGGGCTCCCTTCCCTCCCTCTCTCAGACATTGACCTTTTGACTCATCCCTTTCCCTAGAAAGACAGCATTTCCAGTGAGCGAAATGTCACATTACCTTTGCTGAACAGGACATTTCAAATAAAATATTAGCAATAACAATTACCTCTAAGCCACTAATCCCTCTGAAAGCTACTTTAAACCACCAAAGGATTTAAGGCAATTCCCTGAAAATATCTCCGGCTTAATAGATTATGGTGCTGGGCGATGAAATATATTGGCTCACGTAGCCTTAACTTGCATTATGTGGCATTTTCACCTATAAAAGAAAGGTGACGTGACACAAACTGGTTCAACTATTATTTAATGTAAAAACCAGGTTCTGAAAATCATCATCATCATCATCATCATCATCATCATCATCATCCTGCAGCACACATCCCACTGTATGACTATTTCCATGCCCAGGGTGTCATTGGAAAGAGAAGCCACTAGAATACCAAATATTCAAATACTCACTTCCCTGGGGCAGGTTGGCAGTTTGCTGCGGCCGGCATGCCCAAGAGCACGCTGAAAGAATGCTCTCCCCGGCAGAACTGAGGGGCATGGGTTAGCGTGGTTGACCATAACTCTGAGCTCTGATCCTTCAGGCGGGTTTCCTTTGCCACAGCTGAATTTCTGAAGACGGGCCTATGCTACATACAGCATCGTGCTTTCTGGAAAAAAATGTGGTGTGTGAGACCCTACTTTTAGAATACTTTTTGTTTTTAGAGATGAGTGAGTGAGCCAACTTTGATAAAATGAAGACATTTCCCCTCCATGCCCTAGTCAGTCAGTGACCGGGCCACGACTCCTGCCCAGACCTCTGTCCTGGGGAGGTATGCCCGCCCCGCTAAGTTAGGCATCCAACAGTGGCCATTTATGAACTCAGACTTCACCAACAGAGGCTGAAGGCCCCGCAAGCACAGACCCCCTTCTTGCAGAAATGCTTCTGCAGTCGGTTGGTGGTGGCTCACCTGATGGTCATTTTCTTGAGAGCACAGCATACAAACAAGTATCTCTCGCCACCCATTCTCTGAGGAAAAGCCGAACCCAGCCCTTTGTGTCTTCATCACTCCCCATGTGGTACGAGACAGGGTAGATGGTTTAGCTACATTATGTCCTTACATGACAGATGGGCAGCATACATCTTTCCTTGTGTAAAAATGTCACTGCAGCTACAGATAGAGTTGGTGGCTGAAAATGGAAAGTGATGCAGATTAGCATTAACCTAGCGGGACAGGCAGGAACTTGAATAAAACACACAGACCCACCTTCTAGAGTGGTTGGTCTCTGATCCTGACGAGCAATTGACAGGCAATAGGGGGAAAGTCAGAGTTTCAAGAATCTGGAGTATTTCCACGTGGTGGATATTTAATTCACCATGATTTTTATCTGTCCTGAGGAAATGGGCTTGAATTTGAAAGGCAGTGCAACTTTTGTAGGTTTCTATATAAAACAGATTGGAGAGACTATAAAGTTAAAAAAAATTTTTTTTGCAATAAACCAAAGCGTATTCTTTTCCCTTAATGATTTCCTAATGAAATTTTTAAAAATATAAATAGAAGCCCTAGAAATTTCTTTTCCCCTCTCATATAAAAATGTAAGTATTATGGGGCGCCAGGGTGGCTCAGTCGTTAAGTGTCTGCCTTCGGCTCAGGGTGTGATCCCAGCGTTATGGGATCAAGCCCCACATCAGGCTCCTCCGCTGGGAGCCTGCTTCTTCCTCTCCTACTCCCCCTGCTTGTGTTCCCTCTCTCACTGGCTGTCTCTATCTCTCTCTGTCAAATAAATAAAATCTTAAAAAAAGAAAAAAAGTAAGTATTAGCGTTTTCATATCCTTGGTGATCTATTTTGAGTGATAATCATAGTGATGTATCAGTTTTATTCTAATACCAATAATTAAGCAAGTATAAAAGAAACATTTCAGAGAACCTGTCATTCTCTGGGGAAGTTTAACACCAGGATCTGGATGAAGCAAAAGGGTGTGACGTGTGAGGCCAGCTAACTGTTTTTTCCTACTTCCCTTTCTAAATTCCTGTTTCATCATTTTCAGTGTTACTTATAAACAATAATAATTCACATTGATGATAATATGGTTCAGTGCTAACATCTTAAAGACAAAGTTTACTCACTTTATGTAGATAATTCCTAGGGAAACTCCACCTAGGGGTGAGATTTAACGCGTTGGCAGAGTTATTTCATTATTTTCACTCACACTTTTTTGCTTTTAAAAGTAACTTGAAATATGAAAAGAAATATTAAATAATCTGCTTCTGAAGAGAAAGTTGAAATGTGAATACAGATGTTACTAAGTAAAACATTTAAAAAATAGTGCAAGTTTTGAAAGTGGGCAAAGGACATGAACAATGAGGAAGAAGTAAATAGGATAACTGAACAACATGAAAATGTTTAACCTTACTTTCTAGAACATCTGAAAACTAAAAGCAAGAGTCTACTCATAGGGTATAGAGCCCGTGTGTGTGGGAGCAGTTGCAATGTGACAGTGTGTGATGCTGGTGTGGGCTGGGGAGCAGGAGTGCTCCTACATACCGCTGGAGAGGGCTCGTAGGGACCCTGAGACAGCGCCACAGTTGCAGCCCGGGCAGTCGACTGTAGAGCCCCCTTGTGACTATAGGAAGATGGAAAGACTTGGTACATACTCCAGAATTCGAATTAACAGGACTGTGTGACGGATGAAATGAAGGTGGTGAAGAACGAGAGGTAATTATGGAGTAAGAGTCTACAGTGATTCTCAGATTCATGATGTGGATCACAGCGTGGATGGTAGCGTCATGAGGCAAGAAAGGGAATATAGTTCCTAATTTCCAAAGGCTTTCAAATCTTTCAATAAAGAAAACCACACACAGGAAGGACACCTTTTAGGGTGCCACCGTGACCTGCTACTTGAAATTTGTATCTCTACCACTGACCCGCTTCCTATGACTATTGACAGATGGTGTAACTTTTCACAACCTCCAATATATTTTGTGTTACATTGTTTCCCAATAATAATTGTTTCCCCTTCTCAGTTGTTGGGACGTAGGCTTCCTATGACTGTAGTAAGGCAGCTGTCCCTCCCTTGTAGGAATCCAGACGGCCTCAGACACTGTACATGACCATTGGAGGTGTACCACACAAGTTATGGAGGGAGGCAGGTGGGAACAGGGATCTGGCTATAGAAAAACTCCTCTTTGTTCTGCTTCCATCAAATGCAACCAGTGGCTTACCCTCTCTAAAGAGTACTTCCCTCTTCAGTAAAACAGTTCTCTTCACACACACCCCACGGAGACTTGTGAGAGAGCCGTGCAGTGGGGAGCAGTCCTCTTGGTGCTTCGTTCTGTTCTGGGATCAGAGATGACGTTCGCCAGAGAGGTGAAGCCACTGGTTTCCAGCCATTGGCTGTGTCCTATCTGTAACCTTTAAGTCTTCCTGGTGGTCTGCCAAATCTTGATCTGGGTAGAAAATTGCCTTTTCTACAACGTACCATCTGAGCAGACAATTCAGACAGTTAACTGCCTGATGGAGCATTTTGCTGAGTGGATTATGTGGCAAGGTGTGGAACTGGGAACAATTTCACCATACAGTAGACTAGATGGGAAAGAAAGCAAACAGGCAAGTCAGCACCAAAGAAAAGATCGTGTCCTGAAATACATGAAATCTTGGCTCTGTGGTTGGAGGCATACATATAATCATCGGGCCACTTTACTTGGAGTGACATTCTGCTTAGGGTAAACTTTTCATATTAAAAGTATAAAACTTTGGGTACCTCTGTAGCCTTTGGGAAATGCTGTCATATGGTGGTAATGACCAAAGTTTAATCATTACCAACTTACTCCATTTTATTTTCGGTCTTAAAGCTCTTCAGTGGTGTTGCCCCGAATCCCAGCATTTGGAAGAGTTGCCTGAACAAAGAGATTGGGACTCAGGGTAGTAAGTGCTCACTTCCGATCATACAGCCTGAAGTGGCAGAGCTGTCATCCCAGCAGGCCACTCTGACTCTGAGCCAGTTTCCTCAGCAATCCCATATGTAAATGGGATAGACCTTTCCTAGCATATGGTGCCTGGAGTGTAGGTTCCCTAGACTCTAAATTCATTCTCTTTGGGGAGCCAGCGTGTCTTTCTTGAGTGGTACCTTGTCATGGAGGAAGAGGCAGGCTCTGGAGAAAACTCTGCCATCCGCTCACTTTCCCACCTTAGATGCCTGGGCCACATAGAGTCTCTTTCTGCTTTCTTTTCTCTCACGTTCTTGGGACCTAGTGTCAGTCTCGTCTACAGAGAAATCCTCCTTTGCACCTTCAGAATGTGTCTCTTCCTTCTTTATAGCATATTTTATCTATTTATCTTTTTATATATTTAAGTTTATTTATAATAGACATTAAACGGATCCATTATAACACAGAGGCTCCATGCCTGGCAGTGGTCCCATTAGCTGCTTAAATGTCATAACCAAATACCGAAAGGACAGGCAACAGGTAGATTCTGTCTGGATTTTTTGTACAGGTATTTTATTTTACCCAGCTAACATATGCATATATATTTAAAAAATCAAATACCCCCCAAGGGCTTATCACAAAGGGCAGTTTTCTACCCTACCCCATCCCACCTCCTGTTCTCCTCCTGCACAACTCCTTTACTTTCTCCCCATGTTGGTCACCTCTGTGTTCCGAGAAATATGTATGTACTACTTTTATCAATGTTAGTTGTCACCTAGTAGTGTCTTCTTCCAGTAGATGAGGATTAGCTCTCTCTCATCACTAACCACCTCTCCTCTCTCCCATCCTCCCAATATAGTTATTCACCAGTTTAGAATAAATCACTTCCATTGTTGATACAATTCTGCCCACATAAATACTGTTCACTGCACCGTCAAGTATACTATGACTGCACTTACTTTCCTGATCAACTTTTTTGTTTTCCTTGAAAATTTCATTTGTCTAACTAGTTTACTAGCACCATCTGGAATCTACATATTACCATTGCCTGAATCCTGCTCCTGGACTGCTCCAGCCTCCCAGTTCATTTGGAGTTAGTCACTCTTTAGACCAGTGCTGTTCAATAGAATTTTAGCTATTGGGCACTTGAAATGTACCTAGTGCAATGGAAAAACTGGAGTTTTCACTTCAAAAATTTTAATTGGTGTGTTGAATTCATTTGCATTTAATTTCATTATTAAAATGGTTGGATTGAAATCTTTCATCTTGGTATTTGTTTTATCCCATTTGTTCTTTTCTCCTCTATTTCTCCTTTTCTGGCTTCTTTTAGGTGAATTGGTTATGTTTTAGTATTGACTTATATAACTCTTTCTGATTTTATTTATTTAGTGGTTGATCTAGAAATTACAATATATATCTCTAAGTCCTCAAAGTCTCCCTTCAAAGAGTATTTTATTTCTTCATGAACAGTATGGGAACCCTAACAAGAGCTGGGTTTATTTCTCCGCTTGTGCCCTTTGTGCTAATGCTATTCTTATCCTTTATTTTAACCCCCCAGAAGGCATTTTAATTGTTTTGCTTTAGCTTTCAATAGTCTTTTAAAGCAATTTAAAACACACACACACACACAGATACATATATACATTTAAAGATCCTAAAAAATAAAAACCTTTATAAATATTCCTAAATAATTTATTTCTGGTATTTCTAAGGATGTGGCATTCTGTCTCTGAGCCCATTCTGTTTTCCAAGTCCTGTGCGTGTGTGCATGTGTACGTGCGTGCATGTGTGTGTGTGTGCACATGTAGTGGGGAGATGGTGGACGCCCAGCTGTGGCATTCTTTGTATGGAATGGGGGATAGATTTTGAGCATTGATTTCTCTTGACACTAAAGTTGGACCAATCTTTATACTTTTGGCCCCCCAGCCAATGATGTGGCAGAACCCGCTCCTGCCAGCCGGAGCCGGTCATGCACATTTCTTCTCATTCAATCCCACATTTAGTGATGGCATGTGGACACCTTGAAATTGGCCATTGTGGTGTATTTCCATTACAAAAATCAGTAAATGCTATAAATTCAGAATCTTTCTCTTTTCTTTTCCTTCTTTCACGCTTTTCTTCTTTTTCCGAGAGGTGTTTGTAAAACATTGAGCACACTGCTGGCCGCACCATAGCCTCACCCTCTACTGTGCCTGACACTGTGCCATGATGTAGGGAGGGGGATGCCTGTTTCTGGCCCCTACCCCCATAAACACTCTGGGCTCTGACCTCCCTTCCCTTGCCGTACCTGGCACCTTCCTTCATATGCTGGGGACATCCTTCTCTTTGTCCTTGTGGGGTTATTACTATTTGAGTATAGTGTCTATTGCTAATCGAATCATCTTTGTCTAAAAAGCCCTATCTTTGTCTTTAAAAGTAGAAACTTCAAGAAATCAGCAACTTCAAGAACTCAAGAATGCTTGGTAATGAATCGGGCCCAATACCCAAAAGTTCTAGTAACCTTCACATTGGTCCAGGTTACTTTTTAATCTTAAGGAAAAAAAAGAATGGTGAGCAGCTATTTTTCACCTCTAATGAGAGAAAAATGAAGAAAATTAGTCTTTAACTACAGTATGAATTATTTAGATGTCAGTAATTTGATTCAAGTTAGCATGTATTCAGTGAATACTATGTGCTACCCAGTATGCTAGGTGCTGAGGAGACAGGAAGGAGCAAGGCAGACATAGCCCAGCCCTTGCAGAGCATACAGTAGAGCAGGAAAGACAATCAGGTAATTTAAAATATCTCTACGAACATGGTGCCCGTTAGAAAAGGAAGAGTACTGTCTACCCTAAGAGCACATGATAAGTTTAGTGTAATCTGGGGTTCAGGGAAGACTTCCCAGAGAAAAGGATGCTCTGACTGAGACTTGAAGGGTGAGGAGCAGCATTCCTTTGTGGCTGCAAAGAACAGAGATCTCATGGCTTGTTTAAACAAAGATGTAATTTATTAAAGAACATTAGGTAGCCTACACAATCTTCAGGAAGGTCAGAGAACCAGGATTGGAGACTATGAAGCCATAAATCACACCCAGATTAAACCATCAGCCTCCTCTTGCAAGGACCCTCCCGCTCCCACAGGCAGAGGCTCTGGGCTGGAACAGCCGAGCTGAGGCGTGGCCGTGCTGACACTCCACTCTTGCCGCTGCTGCTTCTAAAGACAGATTGGACAATCTGTCTTCATGTTACCTTTTTAGAAACTTAAACCTCAGAAAAGGTGTGTTTTGCCAGGGCTGAGTGACGTGAGTGTATCCTAGCTCCAGGCTGAGAAGGCTGCAAAATTGAGTTTGTTCCATCTGTTTTGAGTTGTGGGTATCAGAAGATGGGAAACTCTAAAACATGGAATCTTTAAAAGGTACTTAGTGGCCAAAAAGTATGAAAAATGTCTCTCCTAAAAAGCCACTGTTGCTGGATTTCTAGTGATACTGTTTGGATTTGATCTGTATATGGCTGCCACTTCAAAGTGTGAGTCTCTTAAAGGTTTTGCATAGAAGCACTGCTCTTAATGCTAACAGTGCTTTCTAGAGATCACCGGGCTGAGCCCCCACCTCTTAGAAAGCAAATTGTTATTTCTTCCCACCATAACAGAGGAGGCAGGTAGGTCCTTGGGAGGTCATGTGCCCTGCCTTAGCTCACACAGCCTGTAAGAGGCAGAGCCAAGACCAGAATTCTTATCTTCTGGGTGTTCGCAGCCTTCTAGCAGGTGGTTTGGCACCATTGGTGAGGGGTAGTGGATGTACGTCATACGTGGAGGCAGCAAGTACAAGACCAGTAGCTTAGGTTAGGAACATGGCAGTGGAGATGAATCAAAGTGGGCGGACGGTAGAGATGGATAGGTGGTAAAATTGGCAGGGCTTCGCAGTGGAGAAGAAAGCGTTAAGGGTGGCCCCCAGTTTTTGGTTGATTAAACCAAGGGATGATGCTTTTTACTATAATAGGTCAGAGTGTCTGGCATGGGAGTGAAGGGTAGGCAGAAGAGGTGAGGAATGGAGAACATGATGTGCTCACTTTGAGATATGTCCAATTTGAGGGGCTCAAGGTACAGCTTTATGGAGATGTTAAGGCATGAAGACACAGCTTTTGGTATTGTTGACATGTTTATGGTAACTGAACCAGGAACATGGACAAAACCACCCGGGGAGAGAGTATAGATGAAGAGGAGAGGAGAGATAGGGCTTATCCCCAAGGACTTGTAGGATATGAAGGACTGGTGAAAGACAGCAACATGTGTAAGGAGCAGGGGAGTGAGCCCAGGGAAGGTAGAAATCAAGGAGGAAAGGAGCCCCAGAGAACACGGCTCCATCCCCCTTCCCTGAGATACTTGTTTAACTCATCTCTAGGATCAGATGGGCTATTATGGTTCCTCTTAAGTGTGAATGCTTGTGAGGTGGGGGCTGGATGTTCTCTTTAGGTCTTTAGAGCTATATTTATGAACCCAATGCTGACATGTGGGCTCAGTAGCTGTGTAGTGATTTGTTTGGCTTTCGTTTCAGTTTCAATTAGCTTACTGGTTTTCTTTTTTTTTTTTTTTAAGATTTTATTTATTTATTCGACAGAGATAGAGATAGCCAGAGAGAGAGGGAACACAAGCAGGGGGAGTGGGAGAGGAAGAAGCAGGCTCATAGCGGAGGAGCCCGATGTGGGGCTCGATCCCACAATGCCGGGATCACGCCCTGAGCCGAAGGCAGACGCCCAACTGCTGTGCCACCCAGGTGCCCCAGCTTACTGGTTTTCTAAGCCTGTGCTCCCAGCCCCAGAAAATGAATGTCCAATGAATAAATAGCCTTTGATAGACAAAAAAAAAGAGAGAGATACATAGAATATATGTGGCTCAAGACTTGATGGGGTCAGAATTAAACTTTAAAATATTCTAGGGGTGCCTGGTGGCTCAGTCAGTTAAAAGTTTGACTCTTCGTTTCTGTTCAGGTCATGATCTTGGGGTTGTGAGGTCGAGCCCACATCAGGCTCCATGCTCAATGTGGAGTCTGCCTGTCCCTCTCCCTCCCCCTGCTTGTATTCTCTGTCTCTCTCATTCATAAATAAATTAATAATAAATAAAATAAATAAATAAAATGTTCTATCCTTTTTGGAAAGCCTAGCAAATCAGGATGACTGGTTTGATTTCCATTTCTATCTGTGGCTTATGTAAACTCAGAGAAGTTGTTCAACCCCTGTAATTCAGCAGCTCACTTTGCAAAATGAATATAGTATAACCATGTTCTCTTGGTTTAATGAGTGAATGTCTAGCAATATAAGCCTCTTATAGCCAAAATGGAAAAATGCAAAAAACACAATTTTGAGGGGCACCTGGGTGGCTCCGTCAGTTAAATATCCGTTCTTGGCTCAGGTCATGATCTCAGAGTTGTGAGATCGAGCCCCGAGTCTGCTTGAGATTCCCTCTGCCCCTCCCCCAACTCCCACTCATGCATGCATGCTCTCAAATAAATAAATAAAATCTTAAAAAAAGTTTTTGATTGCTTTCCTTGGAACTGGGGTCTTTATTGTAGACTTGTATAAAATACACAAGTAATAATCTCATGTTGTTAGGTTATATGATGAACCAAAGACTGGACATCAAGGGTCAAAATGAGCTATTTTCCATCTGTCAGACACATTAAGAAGTTCAGTTAGAACATGGCCTATAGACTAGGAATATAAGGACACTGACCTGTTAAGTAGTTATCACATAGAGCACAGAATGTGATGTAGATTCCATTCTACCTGGATAATTACATGAAATTTAACATCTCTCACTGTTTTCATGATGGAAGAGAATTGCTAGAGTTTTCCAAGCCATAATTTCCACGTAACACAAAAATTAGAGTTGCATGCTTTACTGCACTTTGGGGGACCGTTTCTAGGCTGAGTATTTACCAAGAAGCATTTGAAAGTGTCTGGTCTTGCAGATCCCAGAAGAGTTTACAGCATTCTTTCCTGACTTTCTCACCCCAGAACACTATTGCATTTCATATTGATTAATATTAGCAATATCTTATTAATACAATCTTGTTTTACATTATGCCTTTATCCAAAGGGTCATGCACAGTATATCAGCAAGCCTCATAATTGCTGGAAGAAAGAGAAACTATATTTTTGATTTATTTGAATAAAGAAAATGAGGCAGTGGGAGGACAAGTTCCTTGTGTATGTGCTTTTGTTTATGGATAAGCATCATTGTGCAGGCTTCTTTATAAAGGAGAAGTTTCATAGTGAGAGAAGGTGCTGGAATAGGATTCTAGAGACTTGGTTCCTCACTCTGGTTTAGCCACTACCCATCCAAGTTCCTGGGGCCACCAAGGACCCTCCTGTGAGTGGTACAGGAAGGTGAAATTTTTGACCCCGCCCTTTCAAACCTAGACTCTTTAAATACTTCTGCAAAAGTTAGAGGAAAGGGTGAAAACTAGGTGTGGGAAGACAGAGAAGTGTGCACTCTAGTCATCCAAACATGTAGCACAATTTGTGCAGTTTCTTGGCTCCATCTTCCTTAAAGGCAGTTTTGTGACCCTGTTTGACATCACAAGTGCTCCTTGAGGTTGTCAACATCCCAGACCCATGCAGCTCATCTTCATATGCCTTCAGCTTCCATAAATCCTATAGAGTCTGGGAAACATAGGTCCCTGCATCGTCTTACACCTCCAGGGAGGTAGTTAGCACTCTGTACACTGCCACCCAGGAAATGCCCAGGCCTAAACAGGGGACTTAACCTTACTGAGTCTTGTTCTCAGAGATTTCAAACTGGTATTAACAGTGAAACTCTTGTTCAAACAAAATCTACATGGAAACCAAGCCTGTGAAACACATAAAAGCTGGAGAAGGAGAGAGAAAGCTGCCAGAAATCCTCTTGCTCCCTCCCTGTTGTTGCTCTTATATTGTGGGAGGAGGGTAATAAAATCCTAAATAGTCTGTGAAGCATAGCTGGAAATCACTGAACTGGACTCTCTGTAGGGTGAATCCAGCTCTCACATTTTATAATTCTGCATGACTCAACATGTTAAGGGACTTTGGATAAACAGGAGGAGGGCAAAGAAATAACTGGAGAGTTACATAGTGTCACACACTTTCCCCAACCTTTAGTCAGTCTATCTTTGGATGGTGATTGTCCATCATCACTGGGTTGATCTCCAGTGAGGGAGGGGAAAGAAGTGGTGATTCCCTTCTCTAAGTCAAGGGAAGGAGAGAAACCCTAAGAGAAATCACCCAACTACTCAAATATGGGGGGTTGACCACAGTAACCCCTTCCACTATAGTGGGACTGTTGAGCATCTCCTTCTGAGAGCACTGGGGCTACAGAGCCCTGAGGCTGCTGGAGTATACAGAATTTGGGAGGATAAATGGCAGCATTCCCAGGACTCGCTCTGGCAAGCACCCGCATGTTTCCCCTGGGAGGTGTGGACACTGCGCAAGATGACGGGGCTCAGGGCTTTTGCTTGGGATCCCTCCAACAATCCTATCCACAAGACAGTGGGATGCACCACGTGTATACAGTCTCCAACACTGCCGTCCATAATTCTTCCCCTGTCCGTCAGCACCTCCTGTCAAGAGGCAGAGTTTATTTCCTTTCCCCTGGAATCTCAGCTGACCTATGATTTGCTCTGACCAACAGATTTTGTTGGAAATAATACTGTCCTCCAGAATCCTGGGAGCTCCTGCTTTTGATGTCTTGAAATGGCTTGAAAAAGCTCAAGTTAGATTGCTGCAGGGTGAGAGACCAAATAGTTTCTGGAGGATGAGAGGCTACCTTGAACATTCACCCTCCATGAGGCTCCCAGCAGAGAGCAGCTGCCTGAGTGACCTCAGCCTATACCAGCAGGAGACCACCACCTGAGCCCAGACAACCTACAGAATTCTAGGAACTAATACATTTTTGTTGCTCTACTGCACTAAGTTTTGGGGTGCTTTGTTTCACAGCAGTCAATCACTGATACAAGGAGAGCAGCAGGCTGGAGGAGAGGAGAAAGCCCTGTCAGATCTCCCCTTGGAGGGGACTGTGCAAGGGGAGGACCCTGTAGAACACACTGTGCGGCTGATACTCATGAGAATGTCTCTTTCCAAAGAGGGACGTGTTCTGTGGTCAGGATTGCAACAACACCTGAGCATTACATTAAAGTCACAGCAGAACAGCAGCGAAAGCAAACACTTAAATAGCATCTCTTCTATTCCAGGCACTTCTCTAAGTGCTTTACATGTATTTTTTCCACTTAATCTTCTGCGGCGTCTGTTAAGGAGGGTTCTATCCCCATTCCATTTTACAGATTAGAAAACTAATGCACAGAGATGTTTAAAGTTTGTAATCTTTAGAGGTTAAAAGACATAGCCAGTATGTCTAAGAGTTTCTAACTCCAAAAGCTATACTGAACAACCGCAAAATAATACTGCTTCTCATAAGGACCTAAGTGTTTAACAGCCTGGTTGATTTATTAAAACATCATAGGATAACATTTTTCCATTTTTAATACAGAATCCTGCTGTACTTTAAAAGAATGAAACATCATAAATAAATGGGCTCTTCTCTAGAAGTGTAAGATAAGCTCAGTAACTGAATGTTATAGAATATTGTATTAGTTACCTGCAGTTGCTGTAACAAAGCCCCCCACACACATAGTGGCTTAAACAACACACACATATTGTCGTACAGTCTGGGAGGCCACAAGTCTGAAATCAGTTTTACTGGGGCAAAATCAATTCGTCAGCAGGTCCAAATTCCCTCTGAAGGCTCCAGTGGAGAATCATCTCCTAACCTTTTCCAGCTTCTAGAGCTGCATTCCTTGCATTCCTTGGCTCATGGGCCCTACCTCCATCTGTAAAGCATAACATCTTGCTTCAGTGTCACATGACCTTGTTCTGCGTCAAATCTCCCTCAGCCTCCCTTTTACAAAGATACTTGTAATTACATCTAGGGCCACTCAGATAACCCATGGTAATCTCTCCATCTCAAGAAGCTGCATTACATCTGCAGTTCCACATAAAGTGACATTCACGGGTTCCAGGGATTAGAATGTAGATACCATTGGGAGACATTGTTCTGTTTCTCTTAAATAATAATTATATGATCAGTATAATTCACCACATTAATAAATATAAGGAAAAAATAATTGCATAAATTCTTTAAAAAAGCATAAAAGTCAATATTCATTCTGGATTTTAAAAAGTGATTAATAAAATGGGATAGATAATTTGTTATGTTTCATCAGTGTTAATCCAAGAGACAGCATCCTCCTTAATGGGAAACCCAAGGACATTGCCAGGCCCAAATGTCATAAATGGAGTCTTTTCTATGATCATAACTATTTATTTTGTTGGATGGGACTGGTGAACACAGTCAAAAGGGTAAATGTGTAAAAACTGGAAAAGAAGGGGGAAAACTATCATTATCACAAGTATATGATTCTCTACCTGGAAAATCCAAGAGAAGCAACTGAAAAATTATTTGAAGAAATGGGAAATGTCAGGAGGTATAAAACCAACGTAGAGAAATAGTCTCTATATGCACAAAAAATATCAGTTAGAAGAAATAAAGGAAGAAAACACCCCCAATAAAATAGCAACACACAAGAAACATATAAGATCTATGTAAAAACATTCATGTGCTTCTGAGAGGCGCAAAAGAATACCATGTTCTTGGAAAGAAAGGTATCACCTCATAATGATGTCACTTCTCCCTAAGGTATCATAGGAATAGAATGCGGTCTCTGTGAAATTACTGACAGTGGTTTTTGCAAGTTAGATAAGGTGGTGGTAAAGTTCAAATGGAAAAGTAAACAAGCAAAAGTATTCAGGGAAGTTTTTTGAATTTATTAACTCCATCGGACAGATTATAAAGATAAAATAACAAAAGGACTTGAATAGAAAAATCAATGAAAAAGAATAGAAAGTACAGACATATACCCAAATATAAATTTAGGAGTTGATAAAGGTGACATTTCGACTCTGGTATAAAAAGATGGAATGCTCAATAAATGATGTTGGCACAACTAAGTAGACATCTGGAAAAACAAAATGAAACTGGATCTACACCTCACATGTTAAGGATAGATCCCAGGTGGAATAAATATTTAGGTGTTAAAAAAATAAAACTGTAAAAGTACTAGAAGAAAACGTGGAGAATTTCTGTCATGTCTTCCTGGGGCAGGCTTTTAGAGGTATGACAAAATCCAGATGCCTTCAAGAAGAGATTGTTCAGTTCAACCACAACAATTAAAAATTGTTTTGGCAGGAGCAAAATGATATGACAAGCACCAAACTAGGAGAACTCTTTGGAGGTTATAGCTAGTTTTCCTAACACATGAAGAATTGCTATACATAGCAGATAAAAATTAACAAATAGATAAAAGGGGAAAGGATATAGTCAAGTCACAGAAAAAAAAAAAACCACATATGAACACAGAAAAAAAAACATATATTGAAACATATAAAAACATATTTGCAAGAAGAAAAGTAGAAATTTAAACTACACTGAGATTGTTTTTCACTTACCAGTGAGATAAAGATCAAACATCTTACTGGCATACAGTATTAGTGTGAGTGAGAAAAATAGTCATTCCCATACATTGCTCATTGGAGTGTAACTTCATATAAGCTCTACAGAGAATAATTTGGCAGAATCTGTCAAAACAATTCATACACATACTCTTTGGTCCAGCATATCACCTCCATCAATTTATCCCACAGATATACATGTACAAAATGATGTATACAAAAATGTACTAGTTACAGAATTGCTTGTAATAGCAAAAAGATTGGGAATTACCTAAGTATCTGTCAGTAGGCAAATGATTAAATAAAATATGGAATGATAATATATTGGAATATCGTACAACCATAAACAAGAATAAAGAATCTTCTCATGTACTGATATGAAATACAAAAATATATTGTTAAGAAAGGAAACAAATCAAGGTACGCAATAGTGTATATGGTGAGCTACCATTTCAGTTTTTAAAAGGCATTTAAAAAGATTAACCCATGTATTTATTTGGGTCTATTTATGGTGTCTCTAGAATGATAACAAGAAATTGTTAATTTTGGTTGTCTCCGGGGGAGTGACCTGGGTGCCTGGGGACAAGAGTAGAAGGTAGAATTTATAACTTTTGAATTTTAAAAACATTTCCTATTCTTAAAAATGTTTTAAGCATCGATCTTTTAAAGAAAATGAATCATAGTTATATAAGATCCCCCAAGTTAGAGTACAATTTAGGTACATATGTAAGTTAAATTGAATTGGGACTCTTTCTCATGAATTTGCTAGTTTTTAATCATGGCTTCATCTCATCAGGGTCTGTCTCTGGGCATGAGAAAGTGCATTCTTGTATTTCATCCTAACCCTTCTGGGCTTATTTTGAACTAGTCTATGGAGCAGATTCTTTGCCATCTGTATGGGAGACCTCTGTATGGTTTTTTTTCCGTTTGCCTCTCATTCCTTCTACTTCCTGACTCTTCCTTTCTTCATATTGATATGGAAAACTTCAAGCTTATTCATAGCTCGAATAGTTTTATTTTGGAATTTTAAACTCCTGCAGCTTCATAGCTCCCAAATGTCTCATGTCTAGGTCTGTTCCCTGCTTATCCTAGAAAAGGGTTTAGGTTGCTTTTGCTCTGCCTCCCAGAACCCACATTTCTTGTACCTGCCAGGGCAAGAGAAATCAGACTCTTCTTATTTACCTGTGGGTCTTCCTATGACTAGTTGATTTGACTAAGGAAGGATCTACTTCCAAGTTCACATAGTTGTTGGCTGGATTTTTTCCTCACAGGTTGTTGGACTGAGGACCTTGGTTCCTTTCTGGCTGTTGGCCAGAGACCACACTCAGTTTCTTGCCACATTAGTCCCCTCCAGCATGGCAGCTTGCTTCATCAAAGCATGCAAGATGAGGAGGCAGTGAAGAGATTCTGCTTATTTGGAAGTCAGTCTTTGAAACCTAATCACAAAAGTGATACCCATCACTTTGACAGTATTTCATTAGATTGAAGCGAGTCATTCCAGGGGAGGGGATTACACAGAATGGTAGGAGGTGGGAGTCAGCGGGGGCCATCTTGGAAGTCAGCCCCACACAGTGGCAGTACAGATTTACTCAGTACTTACCTACACACCTTAACAAGCTGGCGGTGCAGAGGTGGCAGGTGTGAGGAATTGTCAGTGATGTGTCAGGAAACCTGTTTCAGTAAAAATGCACTGTCCTCTCTTTATTGGATGCAGTTTCTACTCTTCCTTCACGGAGCCCTATTCCTCATTAACTAACAGGTAATAATATGGTCAATTCTCCTTCCTTTTCTTCTGTTATCTCTGTCCTTTCTCTAGTAGAGGTGCTAATAACTAGCACAATCTCTCTAAAATTAAGGAGTCAAAGGAAAATAGAGGAGCAAAGGAGCTGCATAATCTATTTCCTTGATCATCAGCCCTTGGATAATTTACATTGACTAAAATGTGATTCTTTTTTAAAAAGTGAGAGCCAAGCAGACCACCGCAGCACTGCTCAAAGAAATAACACTGTAAGAAAATACAGAAATGATAAATTTGCTATTTTTGTCATCACTAAGTCTTATATGCCTGGTTGCAAATGACATACACTGTTAAATTATAAGGGGGGAATGAAAACTTTCTATTAGTCTTTTTTCTAGCCCCAAATAATATGTTATAAGCCAGAACTTTCTCTAAGCTTGTATTGTTCAAGTATCATACCCATCAGTAACAGGAAACTGTATGAAATTGTTTCTGTCTCTTTAATGGTTTTAATCAAATGTGTTCTTCAGATGGAGGCAGCAAAAATCGAGAATATGTTTTATTTGTATTCCAACCCATATAATTTTTTAAAAACTTTTCCTTGTAAATTACATAATCTTCTCAAAATTCCCTATTTTTCTGGACATGGGTTATAACAAGAGGAATTAGAGTACTAATTCCTTTCCCCTACAAAGCATGGAACTCTCATCCACTTTCTTGTTTTGGACGTATAGTATTATCTTTACCTTCTAGATGGAAACAGACCTAGTGAGTGAAGGGCCTGGACCAGAGCCATACGGCTAGGGAGGGAGCAGGAATTCCAACTTGGAGTTCGGGGCCGAAGGCCTAGGCACAGAGGCTGGTTGGCTAACCTATCTAAACAGCACGGATAAGCACTCAGCAAAGCTGGTGTTTGCTTCTGACAGCAAGAAGTGTGTAGGGGGAGAAAAACTGGACTTACACAATTCCTGCTTCTCCTCTTGCAGCTTCTGATGACTTCTCCTTCATATTTAATGCCTGGAGAACTTGAAATGAGCTCAGACCTTTCCACACCAGGTCCTCCTTTTTCCTCAGACAGGAAGAATGTCTGCTCACCCTTCCACACCCCCTGATCCCACACTTAGTTCCCTCTCAGCAAAAGTGTGGCTCTGCATTTTGTCCCACAGCCTGATCCCCAGAAGATCTATTATTACTCTAAAGAAAAAAATTACTATCAGCCTATTGCAAATCCTGTAGCAACCCACCCCACCCCCAGCCAAACCAAACAAAAAGCATATTAGAAAACAGTAGGCACTCTTGGGGTGCCTGGGTGGCTCAGTTGGTAAAGTGACTGCCTTCGGCTTGGGTCATGACCCTGGAGTCCTGGGATCGAGTCCCACATCGGGCTCCCTGCTTGGCAGGGAGCCTGCTTCTCCTTCTGACCCCCCCCCTCTTTCTCACCCTCTTGCTTTCTCTCTCTCTCACTCTCTCAAATAAAATAAAATCCTTTAAAATTTTTTTTTAAAAAAAAGAAAACAGTAGACGCTCTTGCCTGCACTTTCAGAAGAAATGGGGGAGACAGTTTGTTTTCAAACATACAACTTGGGCACTATGGAGGGTGTGATCTCATCTAAATGGCTCTCAATTTAACGTGTGACAGGATGGAAATTCAGGAGATTCTTTTCATTTCCCAAAGACATACTTATTCTTTTGGGACACATTCATGGTTTGCTTTTCCATAATCATTTCTGACGTATTACTTATCAGACTCCAAGTTCCCTCAAAGAAGGGAATTAAATAGTCAGTCTCCATTAGAAATGCTCTGAACGACCAAACAATTTTAAGAACCGTACTCTAGCTGGCACAAAAAGAGACATGCTGTAGAATCAGTTCCACAGTTTAGAACTATCACAAGCTCTAATTATTAACATAACAATATATGAATAAGGCAATGATTACAAGTAATTATCTGTATAAAATAAAATGAAATAAAACTACACAAACTTGCGCAGAGATAGCACCTTTTACCAACAAGAAAAGACCAATTCTGTTTACATACACACAAGCATACGCACACACATAGACCCAAACACTCACAGACCTCAAGTGGATTGAACAGAAACTCTCCATGGAAGCTCTGCAACGTACTCTTGCACTGGCATCTCTAAAGTGAAACTATGGTTTTCTGTGGATACCACCTGGTGGCTCAGAAATGAGGCATCAACCAAAAAAAAGTTGTATCAAAGTTGCACTAAGAAATAGAGAGCACCACATCCCCCATGTGTTCTAAAGCCTCCAGTCTCTCTTTACCTACATCACTCTTTTCTACACCAAGAGGAGATAAAAACTAGCCCTGTGCCCACTCTTCTCTTAGTAGTCCCTTTTATGAGACAGAAGCTCCTCCCACACCATGTAAAGTAATCGATAGCAAAGCTGATTGTGAGCCAGAACTCCAAATATTGCTGGGAGAATTTGTGGGGTCCGGATAAGAAGGGAGTTTCTCTGATGTCATCTTCCCAATGAGGCCAACTTTTCAACACTTATCCTAAAACTGCGACACTGGTGTACTTCTGATCCCCTTATTTTACTCTTCATTTTCTTTCCATAGTACTCATAGCCTTCTAATAAACCATGATGCATGGCAGAATATGCCACCCCAAAGTAGGCAAGTTTGGCATAAGGATTATTTTGAGCTGAAGCCAATTTTTAGAAGAAGAAATGTAAGAAAAGGTCTCTGTCCTCCCACTATTTGCCTCAGCAAGGCATAAATTTGTAAAGATGTCTCCCCTCCCCTCCCTATCAAAAAGGACAGAAGTTAATCACCAGAGATAACTCTACACTCGTATCAGCCCATAGATAGCACCAGAGGAACTTACCTAACAAACTTCACTAATTAGCCTTTATCTTCCATTAGTTATCCCTATATTTATCTTCTGACAATTTGCTACCCTAAAACTCAAAGTTCTTTTCCTTTGTCTTGTCACTTCCCCAAAAATGTATTGTTCTTTGTTAAGATGCTATACAAGCCTGAGTTCTAACTATTCCTTTGAGTTACTCATCACCAAATACTCCCTTCTATACATATGATGCACATGTTCATAAACTTCTGTTTATTTTTTCCTCTTCTTAATCTGTCTTCTGTCAGTCTAATTTATAAAACCCCACCCAATGAACCTAAGATGGATAGAAGATAAAGAAATTTTTTTATTTCCTACAGCTGGATAATGAATGTATATATTAGATTTACTATGTATTGTTTCTCTTTCCACCTTAATCTAAGACCCACAAGGGCAATGATCTTGGTTTGTTTTGTTCAGTCATATATTCCAGTGCCTAAAACAGTGTCTGGAAAAGTTGTTATCCAATAAATGCTCGTTGAACGAAAGATGATTTGCAAATGACTTACATTTAGCAGGGCTTATCTGTTAGCCTCTGGTTTGAAAGTAAGCCTCATAGTCCTGAGTAAGAAAGTCACAATGCTGCTGTGATTCCAACTCACTGCTCATGTCTCTGGAAAATGATTGTGAACTCTTTGGTGCATCAAAAACACTCCATGTAGGGAAGAATAGAAAAACACAGGAAAAAAGTGAGGAAGGAAATGGCCAGTTGGAGAGAGAGAGAGGAGTATCAAGTGGAACTCCCCTATTCCTCTCTTCTCTGGGTGAGCTGTCCTTACTTCCTGTTACTTGACTCTGTTTCCCTTAAGATAAGCTGTTTCATTCAGAGAAAGCTGTTTGCAGCAGCAATTATTGTTTTCACAAATAATGATTTTTTTTTTAAAGTAGGACTGAAGAAAAATTGATAGTGGAGGCTTAGAGTCAGATAGACATTTTTCTACAATTTCTTTTTGTAAATGTTGGGAAGGATAAGCAGGAAATACTTAAAAAAATGTGAAAGTGAATCAGGTAATATTCCTTTATGGGTGAAATAACAGAGTGTAGACCTAAATATGCATTTACTAGTTCCTAATTTGTGTATTATTTATAAGGTTTTAAAAACGTGATATTTTTCTTCTTCCTATTAAAATAGCAAAGATTAGGAAATACCTCAAATAGAATCCAACACAAAGTATCCTTTCCTGGCTATATCTGGTACAGTGCCAACCACAAAGTAAGCAAGTAAGAGTTTGTTGTGAATTACTATGCATGAGTGAATAAAGAACAAAAAATCTGTAAGAGAACATCAGAAGAGAAGCATATTAAAATAAAGACACTGAGATTCAACAGAGAAGTGTAAGGAGGAGGAGGAGAAAAGAGAAAGGGGAGAAGGAGAAACCACAGAAGTGAGAGAGACAAGTAAAAGATAGAAGACTGAACCTTCCAACATTCATTCTCCAGGTGGAGATTATCCTTAAAAGGTTGAGTGAGGTAGACAAATAGGGGTGAGCCCAGTAGATTTTCTCAAAGCTCAAAAGCCTAATTTTATGGGAAGAAAAATCATTTGATGTAGATGATCTGAGACTTTTTATTAAGTGCTGACAGCTAACAACACTCAGCCCGTGATTTATTCAGAGAGCTGGATGTAGCAAAGACACAAGTAACGTGGATTTCATGCTGCCCAGCCCTGAGTTTCCGTCCACACCCAAGGACCACTCTCAGCCCTTAATGTCCCCAGTCACTGTTCCCTCTCACTGAGCTGCCTCCTTGGGTTTAGGGTTAGTGGGGTCTAGTACTGGTTAGTAATCCTGCTCTTTGAATCTTCATTTGAAGGTAAAAGCCATGTACTTCATAACTAACTGTGCACAAAGGTGCTCAGCTCCAGTGTTGGCTTTCTAGTCAGAAAACAGGTTTCCTTGTGGAACTAAAGGGCCATCTAAGTCCTGGGAGAGTGAGGGTGACCTACTCAGTCACTACACAGTGATCAATTCTCAGTAGTTTCCCTTCGTCTTCCTGTCAGAAGGACTGGCAGATAATGTGCAGAAAATTCAAGGTAGTCCTTAGATACCTTAGATGAGCTAATTTCTTCTTTTATTAATTCTAAAACCCACTCATTTTGTGGTCATTTATTTTCCTTTGTTGAAAAACAAAAACACCACACCTTCATTTATATGTACTTTCAACTGAAAGACCCAATAGCTTATTTTTCTTCTCTCAGAAATGCATCATGGGTGTGAATAAATCTGAGCTCGGGTCTGACCTTTATCTTTACAATATAACACGAGCACAATAATAATTTATAGGACTCAGTCCTAAGTGTGACATTTCAATGAGCCTGGTAAATATCATTACCTGAAGCCAGCAGCCCACTAGGATACAGACTGAGAGGCAGGTGGGTGAGGGCATTTTCCAGAGAGGAGTCATTAGTATGATGGTAGATATGATCCTGAAATCAGTAAAGGTTTCACTCATCAGAGCTGTGTTGGTTAAAAATTGACAGTAAGGTAAAAACAAAACCAAGGGGGGAAGGGGGTGAAAGGCTTTCATTTAGTTGAAGAACAACAAGAACAAAAAATCCCTAGCCCTTGCTATGCAGGTTGATGGACCGCTGAACATCCGGATGCATGAATAATTGCTCAGGTCTTCCTTTTCTCTCTGTGCTCGGAGAGGGAAGGTCAAGGAGGTCACACATGCTATGAATGGAGCAGAATCTCCCAGGGGGTTGGGGTTAGGAAAGGAAGCAATTGGGGAGGAAGAAACAAGGAAATGGACTGATAGTTCTGTCTGTCTTCAAAGCCCAACCAACATGTAAATCATGAAAGGTCTTTGGCATCCAATCTCACTCTGCTCTGGGAAGGCAGAGCTATCAAATATCCTTTCTTCCCACCTTCCCAAACTCCGAAGGCTACTTACATCTGACTTTTCTAGAAAACATACCTTGTCACATGACCCCAGGATTCATGAGCCACCTGACGGGCAGGTCACTCCGGGGTGTTTTTGATCTTCCCGTCTCTGAAAATGGAAGCCTCTAGACTTGTGAGAGACCAGTAGATGCCCCTCAGCCTGGCTGTTGCCCATCAGATTCTTTTTCATGCGGAAGGAAGTGTGGACACCTTTCAGCAAGTGGAGCATATTTAGCAGTGACCTAATATATATGCTTCTTCCCATTTTTGCCTATTTGCATCCTGTTGCAAGAGGCACATTGTCACGCCCACACTTCCCACGTCTTGTCAGTTTATCCTGTCCCCAGTGTAGAGTGGCATTTCTCCCTGTATCACATCAAAGTGATGTACAGAAAGCAGTTTCTCAAAAAAATAAAAACAAATGCTAAAAACAACAACCCACAATATGTTCTGCTAGAATTTTGTGCTTTAATAGGGAAATCACTCTCCCAGGGACGAAAGCCGTCCTTGTGTTACAGAGAAACCCCCTTGGTTCAGAGGTTTCTCCTCTAAGCCAGCTCTGCTCCCCACCCCCACCCCCACTACAATTTCAAATCTCAGGCTTTGGTAGGCTTCAGCAGTATCTTGACAAAATTCTCCTTGGTATGGGAAAGGAAAGTTTGGTTTTTGTGAAATACGTTCATACCCTCGTCTTGCCCATAACCAACAGATTAAATACACACACATATCACTTGCTGAGAGTTCCAGCTGTTTAGATTTTCACCCAAACATGTGAATAAAAACCACAGGCAAAACAAGTACTGTCTCTCATACCTTTTATGGATTAACAAATAGCCCTTACCCTGCTGATGCCCGTTCTTAATTGGACTGTGCTGTGAGGAGCAATTAAGCCTAAATGGCCACTTGCTGAGAGCTGGAGAAAGAAATGCCACAGCTTGAGGCATCTGCATTCTCCAAATAGAGCACATATGCTTTACTTTGGTGCCCATAAAAAGAAAAAGAAAAAAAAAAGAGAGAGAGAGAGAAATTTACTTTTTAGTCCTTTTAAAAGTGAAAAGGGACCATTGTTTCATGAAGTAGGTAGAAATAATTCAAGGAAGTTTTTTAGGGATAAAATAATTCTTGCAACTTTTATGCAAATAGAAGATGCAGGGATGAAAGAGCTTTGTTCCTCCATGAGAGGGCAGGAACTCACCCACCGTGCGAGCCAGGCCTCTTCTCTCCCTCCACTCCATGGCGGGTCTCTGTTACCTGTGCAGAGGACAGATCAAATGGACACAGTGAGACAGGCAATGAGATAATACCCTGGACACAAACAGACCATCACCTGAATGGCATGGAACGGAGGAAGAGAAGTTTTAGTAAAGAATTTTCAGAGGCCTTCTTTTTTTGATGTGTTTTGCTCTTGAAAACGGAGGAGAGCAAGAATAAGGAGGTTCAGAGAGGACTGGCCTGCCCCTTTCAACCCAGAAAGGTTATTTCAGGCAGCCCCCAAGACATTCTTCTACTATGCATTGTTGGCCTTGGTTACTGATATTTGTGTCATTTTAGTTTAATACGGGCAAGGGACTTTTGTCCTGAGCCGCATGGAGAACCGCTGAAAGGGTTTTGTTTTTGTTTGCTGTTGCGTTTCTTGTAGGAAAGAAGGGAAAATCCATTGTTTTTGTAAATGTTATATTCATCATTATTGAAAAACAAACTGCAAAGGATTAAGGGAAAAAAAGAAGAGAAAAAAAATCACTCCAAATCCCACTACATAGAAATACCCATCATCAATCATACTGTGAGTACCATTCCAAACATCTCTGTATGGACTTATGTAGATAGAGGAAAGAGGGATAATTTGATAAAACCAGAATTGTGGTATAAAGGCCATATATTTTTAACTATTCAGTTTTATTTCACTTCACTTTAACAACCACAACAAAACTGTGGTAATATTGGATAAATTATTGAATTTTAGAAAAATTTTCTCTTCAACAACTTATTTTAATTTTTAAAATATATCTTTTTGTTGCTGAGGGGCTGACCTGTGCATTGTAGGTGTTGGGAGGGAAGCTTTTCCTCTACTCACTTAGGTTAAATGTTTGGGAGCCTATAAATTAACTGAAAATAGATAGATTGACAGGAGAAGAGTTTGGGTTTATTTACAAAGGCACTTGGGAGCACTAGTAATGAGTAACTCGCTGAAGGGCCAGAGGTACGAGTTTATAAATGAACTTAACAAAAAGGCAGAGAGGGTTGGGCATCAATGGAAAAGTATAGAAGAATCCCTTGGGCTTTTTTCATGCTCCTGGACAGCTGAGTTTGAACTTCCTGGTGCTAAGTATCAGTCTTCTCCAAATGGGAAACTCCTTCAGAGGAGGATCTATGGCAGATCTATTTTCAGGAGACTCTGCTTAAGGGTAGGTTATGTTTCTTTTTGTGGCTGTTGATTGTTCAGATGGTTTCAACTTAAAGTAATTTTGAAATCACTTTGGTGAGCTCTCAATCCCTTCCTGGATTTTGCTGCGTCCCTGACCTTTACCTACTAGACACCAGTAGCAACATCCTCCTTTCCCAGTGGGAAACCAAAAATGTCTCCAGGCAAGGCCAAATGACTCTGGGAAAGGGGTGAAAATCACCTCTAGGTGAGAACAATTACTGTAAGGTTTAAAAAAAAAAAAGAATTAAGGGGAAAAAAAACACTGATAGATTGAAAGCAGAATTTTTAACCATACAACTCAATTTTGTTACTGCTGCCATGAAAGATTTTTAAAAATTGGTAATTTCTTCCACATTTCTTCCTTCCATCTCCTGATACCAGTTAGCCTTGATTTTTATGTTTTCAAAATTTAAAACACATTTTATTCTGTAACTATAATTCTGACAATTAGTAAGCTATTGAAATAAATCCGTATTTACCCCACGTCCTGTACCATAGCTTCTCCATTCTTTCCTGAGTTCATGAAGCAAATGTACAATAGGAATCCTCCAGAATTGGAGATAAAGCCTCCTAATTGTACATAGATATAAAGTACCCCCACATTTTAGAGACAAGTACCAAGGAATCCCAGACACACTCTCCGAAACTTTCAAGATGCATGGCAGTTCCAACCCTGCTATCACCTCCCACTCCAGCCTACATATGCAGAAGATAATAACTCAGGGAAGATTCTGGGGGTCAGTAAGAAGGGTTGTGCTATGCTCTTCCCCCTCCGCTCTCCCCCACAAACACACACAGTGAGCCAAAATGAGGGACAGTGTAAGAATCACTGGTAGAGATTTGTGGTGCCTGAAAAAAAATCTGAGACAGGCCACTCATTCCTCTTTGGGCAACTGCACACTTGCTGATCTTCTACTCTGTGCATAGCTGAGACCGACAAAAAAAGAAAATGAAAACAAAAAAACAAAACCCAGAGAAAGGACGTAAGGCAGAGAGTGCGGTGTTGGTGGGGCAGCCTATACTCCGGATATTTCTTGACCAGATGCATGAGTTTCCTAAGGGTCAGGTGCCCACAGCCTAGCCGGCTTGAGCCATCTTGTTAGTGTGCCATCTAAGGAGACAGCCAGCCTGCCAGGCAAGAGAATCTCAGCAGGGAGACAGACTGTGGAGTCGACCGTGGCAGGTAGGAGCTGAGTTGGAGTCAAAGAGGTCTTACCAAAGCACCACGTGCTTGTCTGGGAAGAAAGAGGTCCTGGAAGGACCGCAAAGGACTCAAACATGCACCCCTTAAGAACACGAGCATGTGGACTTCTGTCAGGCAGAGTGAATGAGAAGTAATAACACTCTGAAAAACACACAAAGCCACCACTAAGTGCTCTTCACCCCTCTTTACTCATCTCTCCTCTCCCTACAGTGCACCAGAGGAGAAAAGGACTCAGAAAAAGGAGGGTGTGCAGAAGGGGAAAAGGGGTAGGCAGAGAGAAGAAGGAAGGACGTCTGTGTAGGGGAGGAAAAATCTTTGTTCCTCCACCGTCTTGGGTTTAGTGTCTGGAACCCACAAATGAAACCAATCAAAGACAAATTAACAAGAGAAAGAACAGTTTTAATTCTGTACTGCACATAGAAACCCACGAAGCAAAATGTGGCTCAAGGAAGCGGCCAGATGATTGAGGCTAACACGCCATCTTAGGCTAAACAAAAGATAAGGGGTTTTGAGCATCTGTGGTAGGGAGGAATCACAGGAGCATAACCGAGGTGAAGGGGTGCAAGAGCAGCTGGCTACGGGTGTCCCAAACAGCCCATGTTCGGTCACTGGCCGCTGATAAAATCCAGAAGCAGAGAAATAAGTGGTGGTGAAATCAGAAAGGAATTTATTTCAGTGAAGCTATCACCAGGAAAACAGCAGACTAATGTCTCCAAGACTGTTTCTCAAGTGCTGAAAATACCTCGAGGTTCATACTGCAGGTGGTCAGTACAGGTCAGGTTGATCATTGTCTTGGGGTCAATCACATGGGGTCTTGCTGTCGTCAGGGCAGTCGCTGTTGCTTGAGGAAGTAGTTTCAGTTCCCATCATGGGATGCTTTGACCTCCTTGCCAGCAGGGTCTTTTGCCTGAGTTAAGAGATAAGCTGGAAAGAAGAACTTAATCAATTAGAACGTACAGACTGAGGTCAAAATGGCCGGAGTTGAGGTCCTCTTTCAGAAGGAAATGTATGATTAATAAGGTTTGTCTTGTTATGCAGATAGGACCGATGATAAGAGCTGTCTCTGGCAGTAGCTCTCTTCCTGGTATAGAGACATCTTTACTAATGGAAATTTCCTTTATAACGATAAATGTATTTGAAGAAAGGGAAAATTTGTGCTCTGTTTTTAGACAGTTAAGAGAAAGTAAAGAGCTCTTCCTAGTCTGTGGGTGGTCAGTTGTATTTCATTTGAAATAATTCATATGCCAAAGAGGACTATTGGGGTGGCATCTTCTGGTACCCCTCATCTGCCATAGGTGCCCAGCCTTGGAGTGAAAAGAAAATAAGAGTTAAATTGAATATGAGATATAAGAAGCTTTGTTGGAGTCTGAATACTTGAAATTACTGGAAAAGTGATGAGATCGAGCTAAGATATAAGAACAAGAAAGGAAGATTTGGCTGGGGCAGTTGGAGTCTGAAGAATGTGACTAAAGATTTTCAATTTGGCTATCTCAAGATCAACCCTTTTCATTAAACTGATTACATTTGTTTTGAATCATCTCTTGGTCCATTGGATTTATTTTTTTAGAACTCCGATTTACTGTATTGCTTAAGTACTTATTGAGAATATCTATGGCCTTTAGACTTGAACTTACAGTTAATAAACTATTAGTGACACTTTGTTTTATTCAAAACTTTGTTGGCATTCCTTCATCATCTTTCAGCATTGAGCATTCTATGAAGAAGTCTGAAGTCAGGCAGACATTCCTCTTATTTGTGACTTCATTTCTTTTCTTCATGTCCATATAAATCTTTCTTTACCTCATATTCAGTGACTTTTTAAGGGTATGGCTTGGTGTTGCGTCTTTGAAATCTTTTTCTCTGACTTTAATTTTTCTCATAGGAAACATCTTTGAGACTCTGAGAAGAGTTTCTCTGGACTCTTTCTACGGTTCTATAGGCAACTCTTCTTGCAGTATGTTTTACATCAATTTTCTAAAAATTTTTTCTCTATTTTCCAATGCACTGTTGTTGTTGTTGTTGTTGTTGTTGTTGTTGTTGTTGTTGTTGCAGGGTCTATCCAGAGGGCCCCGTTCTGATTATTACTCATTCTTGAATCTTTGAATGGCTTGCTGGTTCTGTATAAAAACATAACATGCATTTTTGCTAAGAAAATGTGATATGAATCACACACTCACATCAAATCCTATTTCCAGCGTTTTGGGGCACTTCTCCCCTCAGTTTTAGGTGGACAGGAACTTCCATTGCACATTGCTCTCTTCTTTACCTCACCTTTGAGATCTTCCCTCAACCTGGAGTTTAGAGCATTTGTGGAAGGTCTTTAAAGAGAAGACTCTATTTGTGGGTGACTAACCTAAAAGTCAAAGCACATAACACAGGAGAAGAATGAAGGCAGTGGAAACAATTATTATGGCCCATGAGTTTCAGCATCCCCTCCCCATTCCTAACAGATCTCAACAACACATAAAGCTATCTTTACTCAGTTTTAGCTCCTCTTTTTTAGGAGTAGAAAAGTGTGAAATCAGAGTTACCTTGAGAAATTTATATGTGCAGACAGTACTCTCTGTCCACATCAGCTAGTGTCTGAGCTTGGAGGAGTGAGAACAGTGTCCCTGTACCAGGTCTATAAGATAACCACACGAGGGGACACCTGGGTAGTTCAGTCAAGGGATCGATTGATCTTGATTTCGGCTCGAGTCATTATCTCAGAGTTGTGGGATCAAGCCCTGGGGTTGGGTTCCACTTTGGATGTGGAGTCTGTTTGGGCTTCTCTCTCTCCCTCTTCCCCTCCCCCACTTGTGTGCACATATTCTCTTTCTAAATAAATAAATAAAACCTTTAAAAAAAAAGAAAGAGATAACCACACTAGACCCCTCTGCATACTACATTATGTGCACATTGTTGCTTTACAAAAGCTATCACAGTTCAAAGCACTCCCCAGCTGACCCTCTCTACCTACACCCGTGAATTTCCTTCACTTGTAAGCTATTGACTAGGTGGAATTTTTCCATGGCCAGCTTGTACTGCCTACAGTTCACTCCAGAAGGTTGGGTGACACGGAGGAAAAAGGATTATATGCCACGCTTTTCATGGTTAGTTTTCCACTTCATCAATCCATTGAAATTGTAGGGGGTGAAGGGAATATTATAACTTTCTCACTAGAAATAAAACATTTGACTTATTGAATAGCATTTCCCATCTAACATAAAAAAATTCCTAGAAGGTTAAGTGGGTAGGGATGAAGACCATTGAGTGCAGCCCTTTGATTTATTAATAAGCAGACCAAAGTAAGAACCTAGACTGACTGATCCCCAGCAGATATTCTTCCACTACTTCAGATGCTACTCCTCCCCACAGAAAATATGAACAGAGAAAGGGAACAAGAGACCATCCTTTTTAAATAATAGGAAAACACATTAGCAGAGAAGCCCCACACAGTTCTTAGTAAGAGAAAGTTCATTCCAGTGCAACTTGCTTCCAGTAGGTGTCTTCTCTAAGAGTTGTTTTGTTTTTTGCTTACATTTAAAATTGAAATTGATGATAAATTTTGGCTAAAGATGAGTGAATATAGGGGCGCCTGGGTGGCTCAGTCATTAAGCGTCTGTCTTCGGCTCAGGGTGTGATCCCAGAGTCCTGGGATCGAGCCCCACATCAGGCTCGTTCGCTGGGAGCCTGCTTCTTCCTCTCCCACTGCCCCTGCCTATGTTCCCTCTCTTGCTGGCTCTCTCTCTCTCTGTCAAATAAATAAATAAAATCTTAAAAAAAAAAAAAAAGAGTGAATATAAAGGGTAAATTTGGCTTGTCCAAATTCACTGAACCTTTCCCCTCAAATTCTCTCCATGAACTCTGAGTTAAGAATCCTAGTTAACCTTTAAAACCACCAGGTTCGATTTGGAATGCTAGGAATGTATCATCTGGCTACATGCTATTAGAGATTTCTCAGGTAACTGGGGCAAGAGTTAATTAATCACTCTCGGAAGAAGCAAGGAGAGCTTGATTGGACTTCCCAGGAGGCCAAGGGTGGGGTTTCTAGAAGTGGAGTTTCTCGGGCAAGAACTAGGAATCTAAAGATTGCAGCAGCAGCAGTAGCCCAAACTGTGAAGAAAAGTCCTGGGCTTGCAGAGAGTCCTGGTGATAAGATTCCTTCTGCTCCCACTTCCTCTCCTTTTTTTGCTTTTTCCCTCATATTAAAAAATAGGGAATAGCAAAGTCCTTTTGGAATCATTAAAAAGAAATGGCATGAAACACCAACAATAATTTGATCAGAGTTTTGTACTGTGCTTAAATTTAAAGTTATAAAACATTACTAGATGATTGAAATGTCATCAATGAAGCAATGATGATGAATGGAGATAGCACAAGACACAGCAAAGATCACATTGCTAAATAAGACTGACACACATCAGAGATCTTACCAAGTTCCAAGCTTACTAACAATTTCAAAGATACAAGTAATGAAGAGGTACAGATACAAGTGGGAGGGGTCCAGAACCCCCAGTCACACTCCCTGTGTCTTTATCTTCCTGCGTCAGAGGTGCTCTGGCCTGAGATAATAGATGAGGTCACTGAGAAAGATATGCAGGCACCTTACTTACCCAGAAGGAGCTGCTTAGTTATGGAAACATCTGAAACATCTCTACTTTATACTCAGATATTTACATAATTTACAAGATGTTTTCCAGAGAGCTCTGCCCTATAAATCCATAGATTCCAGATTTGTTTACCCAAGAAATTCTAGACAGCAGAGTACATTCGGCTAAAAGGATTCCATGGATAAGGACTCTCGTGCCAACAGAAATCATTTCATTTGTCAGGAGAACTGTCATTAGTGTGTTTACAAGATGAGGCTAGTTTACTTTGCTCTGATTTAGGAAAGCATACCTCCTCTTCCCCAATAAATGGAGAGAGTGGATCACAGACCTACTGCTTCCAGAGTACATTATGCTAGATCCGGGTACTGTATGAAATCATAAACGTTTATATTGACAGAGGATAGGACTTTTGATATATTGATCAATGACAAGAGCATAAGCTCAGTATTTCCATCATCACCTCAACTATGCAGAAATCTTACAGAACAGCTACAAGATACTGTCAAAAAACTAAAAAGATTTTAGTGTAATGATTATTTCTGGGTCCACAGATTATGGCTGATTATTTTGTCATCTATATTTTCAGTGTTTTCCACAAGAGCTTTGTGTTACTTTCATCAACTTTTTTTTTTCTACTTTAAATTGAAGCACAGGGAAAATGCAAGTAGAACACTGGACAGACCATAGAATTTTTAAGTAAACTGATTTGGATTCCAACTCTGGCTTGACTGCTCGCTGTTATGAGATCTTGGGCAAATCCGCCTGTTTCTTCAGCTGTAAAGTGAGAAGCGTAACACTCACCCTCAGGGTTGTGAATTTTAAGTAGATATATCATCCGCAATATTATGCCCCTCCTTCAACACCTTCTGCCTGCTAGCCTCCTGTGGAGGGCCAACCAATCACTGGCTCTGGGAGAGCCTCCTTCTCGACTGCCTCTACGACAGTTGGGCCAACCAGCCACATGCCCGAAGTTGCTCACTCTTTCTGCCATTTCCAGATCTGAATGAAACAAAACACACGGCCTGGGATCTTGCATTCTGGCAGCTGCTGAAGTGTGCAGAAATTGACTCTCCGTTGGACAAACATTAACCAGTGGAAAAAGAGATAGGAGGGATCTGGGAAAATTCCTCACCCCACCTTCTGCTCTCCAATCAACTGCTTTGAGCCATGGTTTTTCTATAGTCTTTCTAGAAAAGCCCCAATAGTTTTGCAAACACACCTGCTAAGTAGCCTGTCCAATCTTTCTGTGCTCCTTACAGAGTATTAGTCAGTGCATAACTTTGCATTGCTTCTCATCTTGTCTTGCTTTTACTTTGTCTTCACTTTTGCTGCTCTGGGTTTGTACCTCAAAATAAATTATCAGTACTTTATTCCCTCCTCAGATTCTGTTCTGCTTTCTGGGAAACCTGAGTCTAAGACAGCAGATAATTTAAATAAGGCACTCAACATATAACAAGCCCTCAAAAATACACTGTGTGTGTATAAACACATGAGGAGTGTGGGTGGGTGTGTGTGCGTGAGCACACGTGCACTGGATAATACACGAGATGTTTCTGTTGTATTTTTTAGGTCTTTAAAATGCCACTGTGCAATAAAAATGTTTTGTTCTCATTCCCACCTCCTGTCACATTCCTTCCTGTAAACAAAGTAGAAACCCGACATACTCATTTTATCCAACGAGATTGCCTTCATACTGTGAATTATTATTGAAAAATATAAATTACATGCCCAGTGTATAAGGGGGGTCAGGCAAATATCATGGCTAAAAGTGCAAACTTAAACATAAAACAGACTTGGATCAGAATCCTAATTCTATATGATCTGAAGACTCTCTCTTCATCTAAAAACTAATGAACTAGATATCTTCCTGCAGTTTTGGATTAAATAATGACTGTAAAGTTTTTAGCACAGAATCTATACATAAGTTAGATTATTATTATTGTTTTATTATGACAATTATAAAAATGTCATTTATAATGTATATTCCAAATCAAGCCATAGCAACATTTAAAAATGTGTTAATGAAGAGTAGGAGTTAGGATGAAAGTGGAGAATAATGCAGTCATGTGTTAATTAAGTTCTAATGCTGTGTATAATCCGGGGAGGATCCAAAGTCCTGAGGCACATGTCAGAACTGTCATTTATCAGTGGTTTGGCTTGCTGGTCGATCATTAACACCCAAACATGGATAGAAGCAGGGTGGCAAGGAGAGGCCGGGCAAGGCAGCTTGGGGCCTGAAGACTTCGACCTGGAACTATGCCTCGTCCTCTGAAAACAGCTATGGAGGCTGGTAGAGAGAGCAGAATCCATCACTCTCTCCTGAGATCTCAGGGACCCAGCCAAGTCGATTGGGGTCCCAGTTCTAGTTTTTCCAGTGCAATGTCAGGGAAGTAGAGACAGCAACCCAGTCTTTAGGAGAAGCCACCATTCCAGAGTTCAGGGGTGCCCTTTCAATGCCTCTCCAGCCTACCTACCAGTCACCTGTCTCAAGCAGCACATCTCACCACAGATCTTAGCAGTCTGGGCTGCTGAGATATCTTCCTGACTTGTCTGGATTCACTCAGGGTAGGGCTGAACTTAGAGCTGAAAGGCATGTAATGATTCAGGTCTGACAACTGAGAGCCACAGAGGGTGATGGATAGACCTATGTCAGGAGAGAGAAGCCAGAGCAGCTATTGAAAAGTGTGAAGAAGGCCAGAGGCCAAAGCACACCCATGACCAATTCATTGTAGGAAGCCTTGTGTACCTCGTGTCATAGCAAGATGAGAGCAGATCTAAGCCACACACTCTGAGCTTGGCCTCCAAGGTCCTTGGGTCCTCACCCATGCAAGGGCCAACTTTCTGCAGGGATATTTTAAAACCAAATCTTTACTGAATTCTTGTCCAAAATAAATCTCTTAAGAAACTATGCCTTAAACTACCTGCCCCCTGCTTGTTTAAACAAAGATTCTCCGGGATTCCTTATCTTATTCATGCAGAAGCAGTATACCGTGGAACAAAACTTCAGCCTCCCTTGCACTCCCAACAAATACTTCAAAACTCAGTATCATTTGCATCTTTTCACATCAGGATATCATCCATCTCATGGCTTAACATGATGAGATGATGCTGGAGGACATTATTATTTTATGTTTCTATTCTGAGAAAGATGTCTCTCTTCAACTTAACTACTAGCTGACAAAAATAATGTTGAACATCTGCAAGAGATAAAACAACTTGAATCCAATTTCCTTTCACATAGATTAAGAGCCCCATTCTCCTGTCACTTATGTAGCATATAACTCAATTTTTTTGCAATATTTAAATGAGAGGCTAGTTTTTCAGGTCTGTCATGTGGATGACATAAATTTTTTATTTTGTCCCTTCCACTGATGTAGCAGATATATGAGACCCTGTCAGAATGTGGCAGCTCAGAAAAGAAAAGGGGAATCACACACTTAAAGACAGAAAGACCAATAAAAGGGAGAGGCTGTAAGAAAATCTCTTCTTTTAAGAATACAAATAAGTAAGTCATACAGTGAGATATGTTCCTTCAGGAAATGCAGCTAAATGGAGCCCGAGTCACCTGCATGGATCAAAGAGAACATGGCCTATAATTTGTAATTAATTTGATGGCCAAGATACCTAAGCAGAGATGTAACAATTGTGACTAAAACAAAAGGTGTTTTAAAGTCCAGGGGTCATTTTGGTTTCAGGTAATGGTTGATTAAGGACTTACCCGAAGTCTATTTCTTGATGTCTTTTGGCTCTATTTCTTTTGTGTTGGTTTCATTCTCAGACTTTCTCCAAAATGGGGAAAAGTTGACTCCAAGAGCTCCAGGTTTATGTAACTAGTTGATTAAGCAGAGTCAACTCGTTGGGTTATTTTCTGGGTCATTAGGAAGACATAAAACACTGTAGATATGTAAAGCAGAAGGAACTTAATTCAGGGAATTGGTCACATGGGTGATGGAAGAACTGAGAACCAAAAAGGAGATGAGCAAGAAATTAGAAGTAGCTGGAAGCCACTACCACTCTTGTGGCTGGTAGGACAAAGGGAGAAGGTGGTGTTATTGGAATCCAAAAGCATAGGTCAGCTAGAAGAATCTAGAACCATGGCAAGTCTGACAAAAAATAGAACCATTGAAGAGAAATAGCCACGGGTGGAAATATTGCCAACAGTAGAAGGGAAAGGGAAAATTAGCCTGGCTTCTTCCACCTGCTCTCCCATCTCTTGTCAGTGGCCCCCATTGGAAAAACCTAGCTGGAAGCCAGTTGGCAAGGCAGTGTGGTATATATACTTGCCTATGATACAGAGCAGGGGAAGAGTGGGAGAATACATCTACAAGCAAGCAGACAAGTTACCAGCACAGAACTTAAGCCTAAATGATTTTCTCTATCATAATTACCTTCAACCATAGTCTGTTGAATCTCCCTTCCCTGACCCATAAAGGATGGGTATCTTGACAATATCTTGGTTAGATTCCCCTAGTTTACCGATCACTTTCAGCTCCTGAACCTCTGTCCTGTACCCAAGCAGCATGTGTTGGCACACTTCTGAATCTGAGGGGTTACTCTTGACCAGTAAGCTAACAACACCATGGGGAATTCTCAGCCAGCACACAAGGGGGTAAATAGGTAGGAGAGATCTCGGTTCTTGTCAGATGCATCATCGGAGCTAAAGGAAACTACTGGCCCACATGCAACCATGCTAGGGAAGGACTTTCAGCCAGTGGGGGCTGGTGTCAGCCACATGCTGAGCCAGTGGAGAACTCTAAACCAGTGATCAACCAGGGCCAGAAGAAGAGTAGCTCTTGGTCTAAGAACCATTAGGGCTGGAACAGGGAAACTCTCAACAGGTCCATAGTGGGGATGGTAAATCTCAGCTGGCATGAGTCAGTAGGACAGGGCTAAGGAGATGGTACCCATGATCTGGAGATTAATTACATACAAGGGACTGAGAAAATAGAGGATTGAGAATAACAAGAGCAGGACTCTTACTGTCTTCAAATATGGAAAAGGAGAAGGCCAGAAAAAACCATTAGATGTCAGATTACAACTGGAGGTATTTGTGTAAACTAATGTTTTTAGTATATATGGATAGAAAAATATAGAAACGCGTATAGGTGCATGTATGTCTGTGTGTGTGTGAGTGAGAGAGACAGAGAATGTGTGTGTGTGTATACACACACACACACACACACACACACACACATCTGTTTTCTAGCTGTCTGTTGAAAGGGCCTAGAGGCAACACCCCCATAGCAACAAGCACACCTAGTCCCCATGACTTGGTTTTTAAATATCATTTTCCACTAAAAGGAACCAAGCATCCTTGGAGAAATGGCTGCTTCCAGGGCTGGAACAAAGACAGTACAGATAAGCCTAGGACATCTTGGGCCAGAAGATAGGGAAGTGCTCAAAGAATAATGGGGACATTTTGAAAGGATATAGGTGCCAGGTGAAGGGGGCTCCCACTAGCCAAATCTGGGGCAAATCCATATGTATGTATGGATCCATACATATATAAATAAATACATAAGTAAATAGGGAAAAGAAAAAAGTCTATAGCATATTGTCAACTAATAAATGTAGAAGGAATGATGGAATTAGAAATATTGTTATTTGGTAGTAATAATTGATTTAGGCAGGAATTGTGGATGAATGCTTTAACTAGTGAGTGAAAAATTGACAAGGAATAATATATTTACACAGTCTCAAGTAGCACCCCATGAAGCATTCATTAATTTTACAGCAGAGAGATCTGGCAGATAATATCTTAACCAAATGAAAGGAGTTCACATCACCAATAATGGAACAAATCAGCATCATGTGCATACTCTCACTTCTGTGGTATTCCTGGAAAAGCTTCATTATGTTAATCTCGTCATGAGAAAGAATCAGACAAATCCAAATTTAGGGACATTCTACAAAGTCACTGGCTTGGACACTTCAAAGTGATGAAGGGCTTGAAGGGCGAGGAGACGCTGAAGAACTGTTCCCAGCTGAAAGAAACTATAAAGACATGGCAGCTCAACACAGCATGTGATTCTGATTTGGGCTCTCATGGTATAAAGAACATTGCTGTGAAAATGGGTGAAATTGTAATGGGATCTCTGAATTCTATATTTGCATAATATCAGTATTGATTTCCTGACTTTGATGGGAACATTGTAGTTTTAGTGGAGGATGTGTTTTGTTTAATAAATATACACTGAAGTGTTTAGGGGTAATGGGTCATTTGTCTGGCACCCACTCTCAAGTAGATGAGGAAAAACAAGACTCTGTGTGTGTGTGTGTGTGTGCAAGGAGAGAGGGAGATTGATAAGGCAAACGTTGTAAAATATTAACAATTTGGGAATCTGGGTGAAAGACACACTATAGTTCTCTATATTCTTTTTACAGTTATTCATTCTTTCCTATGTTATGCTTTCTAAAAGATGCTGAAATAGAATCGCCTAGCCCCCAGGCCCTGGTGTTGCAGATAGTTTAATTCTGTACCTACAGCCCACTCTTTCCTCTCAGTGCCTACATGTCTTCAAGGAGTGGCTTTCAGTGGTTTCCTGTGACAGCCACACTGGTATGTAGAAATAGGCCTCAGCTTTGTGGGACCTCAATCTTACACAATCTGAGGAGCATTTCTGAAGAAAAAGAAATGTAAAATTAGATATAAAAGTGAATATTTATTTAGAAAGGACACAGATGACTGACGATCACTAAAGCTCAAACTGTGTTCATGTGAAAGTCAGTCTGCTCTGCCGGCATGGTGAGGCCGACCAGCCCCGCCAACAGGATGTTGTCCTCCTGCAAGAGGCATGGACTGCGCAGATCAGACCAGCTCCATGCTGGGCCCTGAGGTAGAAACGGTCTTTCTTTTTCCCCATTGCTTGGACCTTTCTTACCAACAGAGTAAAAACTACAAAGGTTGAATTGGGGCCTCAGGAAGCAGCTCCAAGGAGACAACTCACTCTAACTCACGTGTTCTAGGCCACAAAGCCTGTCTCCATCGTTAGCCAATGGACTCGGAGTGTAGCCTTGTGACAACTGACTAGAAATAAAGTGAAATGAGAAGCAAGAAAGAGGCTACCATGGGGTCAAGTCTAGGTCTCCAAAGGACCATATCAGTGTTCAGTTGAACACCTAAGGAGTAATAAAGATTATGTGTGTGCTCCTGGCCTTTTTGTCTATACCTTTGAGACCTCATGGGGAGGGTTGTGGCCAAGGGGAAAGTGGCTGTTGCAGAATATCTTCCCATCAGCCACATATGTGCCATCAATATCCATTCTTAATATTAGGCTGTGTGCCAGGATTGAGAAAGTGGCTGTCAGAACCCCTTTGCTTCCAACCCTCCCTCTTATACAGCAGCAAAAGGCAGAGATCCTTATTCTTTCTAAGAGAGTATGTTGTTTGTACTTACTTGTTCATGAAGGAAAAAACAGAATTGAAAAACAGGAAAAAGAAAATGTAACTAGATAGTGAGCCTGGAAATACTGTTCCTTCCACTAAGCATTTCACCACGATGAAACCTGCTTCACTTTTATAACACAACTCATCAAGTAACTGAGACAGCTCATAATATTATCTATCATGCTATGGTAGTGTCCTTGGATGTTACAAAAGAACACATGTGGATAGATTGCCAATTTGTTATTTTTAGTTCTTGAAAAATTTGACTATGGGGGGAGATTTCTAGAAAATCTCTCAGACCCCAGCATGTATATAGAGCACTGAAAGCACATCTGTCAATAAGAAGCACCAATTACATCTGCAGGCATGCGCAGGTGACTGGAGGATTGTTCCCCAGCCTTCCCCCATCCATCCTTCTCACATGGGCTTATAGAGGAGCTTCTTAGAAGTGTCATCTCAGAGCATGGAGCCTGTTAGGAGGGAGGAGCACACTCCTCCCTTGAGCCTTTGCATTTGTTTCCCTCTGGCGGGAGCATTCATCCCAGATCCTCATGTGGGTGGTTCCTCCCCATGCTCCACATCTCACCTCAGGCTTCGCCTCCTTGGAGGAGTCTTTCCCGTCACCATCTGAGAATTCACTTTCATCCCCAACAATCACTCTCTATTACCTCGCCCTGTTGATTTAGTCCACATCCTTCACCACTATGCACACCTAGCTATTGTCTGTCTGCCCCACCTAGAAAGGTATGTTGCCCTGTTCATCACTCTATTTCCAGTACCCAGCACAGGGCCAGGCATGCAGTGGGTGCTCCCTATAGTGTTAATTCAACAGCTCTGAAAAGAAAAAAAAGAGAAAAACAGAGACTCATGAGCTGAATTAGTGAATACATAGATACATCATTTCGTTTGATAAGTTTCTTTCATGAACATGGCCGAAGTACCAGGTACCTCCAAAGGAACTTATGGTTGAAGAGTGATGTCTGAAATAATTCTCAAGATGAGAGTCACGGTTTCAAAAAAAGCAACGTTTCTTTCTCTCTCTAATTTGTTCAGCCATCCTGAAATCTCTAAGAACACAAAAAAATAACGAAAGGAATAAGCCACTTGGCTATGGTGCCTGAAAAAGTGGCTCAATGAGGATAAGAACTCATGATGGACAACCTGTGGTAGAAAATTGAAAGGAACCTGTGATACAGAAGTTCTCTCCAACTCTAGATGCTCAAACAACCAAACCAAAACCCACTGGCTAATAGTCAGGAACTGTGATAAGAGTCTAATGGGTCTCTGAGTTCCATGTAATCCCCTAGACATTCTGCAAGAAAGGTAGAACACTGTGGAAGCACAGGGTGTGCTCGAAAGGTCACACTTCACATTTTTAAAAGCTGCTACCATTGCCAATGTTAGAAACTACATTATGGCACCCAGATAGGGCAACAGCCTCCATTTTGCAAAGTCTGTTGCTAGGGTTCTTCGTGTCAGTAGTGCCACCACGAGAAATCTCTACCGTGAGACACAGGACTAATCCTTCATTAGGTAACTGTGAGGTAAATTAGGCACATACTACATATTTTTTTTTCAATTCCAATGTAGTTGACCCTCAATATTACATTAGTTTCACAGCTACAACATAGTGATTCGACTCTCTATACGGTAGGCTATGCTCACCACGAGTGTAGCTCCCATCTGTCATTGTACAGTGCTATTACAGTGTCACTGACCATATTCCTTGTGCTGTGCCTTTTGTTCCCATGACATATTCATTCCATAACCAGAAGCCCAAGATACTCGATTTTAAATGCACTTAATCAATGGTAGGTAATTTCTACCTGCAAAGTTGGGATTCGAATGAGGCAAAAAAAAAAAAAAATGGCCAAAATAAACTTTGTGTACCTGTTATCTACACAGCTTAAACTCACCAATGAATTGGCAGTGCTCCACTTTATCCTATGAATAACTACGCTGCAATAAGCCTAGAAACTTGGTGTCTCAGTTAACCTGAAAAAAATTAAACAGTTGTAGTTAAAACTATATTATTTTCTAACAAACGTTCTGACAAATTTTCGGATGTTTCTAAGCAAATGTATGTTTTCCTTTCTGCTTCATTATCTTCATGATTTTCCATAAGGATTACTGGTGATAAATAACTTTATAATTTAGTCTTTAGTGAGGAGATATTCTAATGGGTTCATGACTGAATTTGAGCAAGAATTAACATTTCCCAGAGGTGGAAACAGTGACTGTCAGGACTTTCTGGCACCCTCTTTGGGAGAGTGGGAACATCTTTATTCATAAAATGGATATTTGCATCTCATTAGGCCAAAGCATAGCATTGTTATTGTTACTCTACTGGAGTTCAAATATGGGTAGAAGGGTGTACATGTCCACTGAGTAGCTAAAGAAAGGGGCTGTGACAAGGGGCTGTGTCATATTATTGTATAGTATGTATTATTATTATTATTGTTATTATTATTTGAGTTCCATGCCCCCATTGCTATACTGGGGTAGGCACTCGCAAGCCACATTTCTCCTTTGTTGGCTGGCCCCATGTTAGATCCTGCCAATAGGGGGTGCTAGAGAAAAATTGGAAGCCTCCTGGAGGGAGAAGGCAGGGGCTCCTTCCTGTTTGCCTGCTGGCTGTTCCTGGCAGTATTGGTCCATCTGCGACCCTTCACCCCAGGCACCGGAAGTTGGTGCTAGCAGCAGGTGTTTTCCATGGCTGGCTTCTTTCTATACTTCCACAACCAGCCTCATCACACCGCACTCAGCAAGACCAACAGCTGAACCCCTAAGCTCCCGGGTGTCAGGAGCTCTGCCTTTAAAGTCCTGAACTGAAGCAGCAGTTGGGCGATGCCCCCTACTGACAGGTGCAGTCCCAGCTCTGCCAGGCCCCTCTTCTGAGTTTCCAAGTTTTAGTAAGCCAACCTCTTCCCTTCTTTCGGGGTTATTATCTCTGAGATCTGTCAGTGTTCTCTTTCATGTTTTTTCAGTACTGTAACACCTGTTACCAATTTCTTATATTACATTATCTCCAGTAAAATAGCTAGCATGGGTCCCATCTTCTGGAGTCCTGACTGATCCTTGAGTGTAACAGGTGTCTTTGGTGGGGGAAACGGGAGAGTGGAGGAGGGAACAGGGGTTGTTTGTAGTCAAATAACGTTAAGAAACACAGAGCTAAGCAAAGTTTAAAAGGTTTCTCTACAATGGGACTTACCAGAGCCTATGCATATGCTACTGTGCATTGATTGCAAATGTTCAAGTGAAGGACATTTCCCAAACTTAATTGAGCATGGAACCCATTTAAGTGTGAAGTATGTCATGAGATTAATGCTCCATAGAGCACACATTCAGAAATGCTGGGCTCAAATAATAGGTCCTGCAACTCCCAGAAAAAACTTCCCTATTATCAATAGTAAAATACATGACATCCTGTATTATCTTGCTCAATAGAAGGTACTTCCTTTAAAACAAAATAAAAACCTGGGGGAATCTGTAATACATTCATTTCAGGCCAGGACCCCCACAGACAAAGCAAAGTGGAGAGTAGAATCAATTATTTTAAAAAGAAAACACCAAAAAATAAAGGTACATAATGGAAATATGGAAAAAAAAGAAAACAACATTTTGATGAATATTCCAGATATTTAGATGGCTAGAAAATTATTCATAAAGTACATTCTCACAATAATTTCTTTTTAAAGATTTTTAAAAATTTTATTTACTTATTTGAGAGAGCATGAGCAAGTCCGAGAGGCAGAGGGAGAGGGAGAGAGATCACAGGGGGAGAGGGAGAAGTGGGCACCCCGCTGAGCAGGAAGCCAGATGTGGAGCTTGATCCCAGGACCCCGAGATCATGACCAGAGCTGAAGGGAGATGCTTAACCCACTGAACCACATAGGCATGCCCATTCTCATAACGGTTTGAACTGAAAGATTGACCTTTGATTCTTTCTATATTGATGTGTGATTGCTAAATTATTAGTGAAAATTCTATCCAGCTCTGGTACAGCTAGTGATAGCATTTAATTCTCCAGTATTCTGAAATTATGAATTCCACTGGCTGAGAAAATACTCTGCTTTTTATAAAGCAAATGTACGATGATTTATATATTTAATATCAAAGGAAATTTGAGACCTAAAGAATTGCCATGTAAGGGCTTTTTGTGGCCAGGTCTGCAGCCAAAATTAAGTAGAAACTGTCCATTGAATGCAGATGTGGGGAACAAGACTGCTCATTGTCTTCTGTCATCACTACTCTGCATTCCTATTATCACTGCCACTGTGAAAACCCTCTCTAATTGCTCTCGTCCATTAAGCTCTCCCTTCTCTGAACTCTGCTGTTATTTATTGTTTGCACCCTAATTTGGGTATGTCATAAATGCATTTACATTGTTGTTTATTTATAAACATAAATGCTGTGTCTCTAAGTGAATTGCAGATCCTTTGATAGCAAGGACCATGGGGTGTGGCTACAATAACCATAACATCTGGATATGGTCTGAAAAAGAATTTGTTTCTGACTTCCAAGTTTATTCACATGAAGAAGTAGTATTCACAGATAAGAAAGAAATTGACACGGAATACCGATTTGGGGGACGGGAGTGGGTTATGAAGTCAATACAAACACCTGTTTGTTTTAGAACTTAGTGCCTTGCTTGTAATATGTGTTCAGTAAATACAAATTGATGATAATGATTATCATGGAATTAGAATATTTGGGATTCCATTGGGATCTAAAATGGAGCTGGCTAAAGATGTACTCATTTGAGCAAACATTTATTAGGTTCCAATTATAGAAAGAATGGATGGAGTAGTGACATGGAAAGAACACTGATTTGGAATCAGTCAGAACTTGGTGCTTTAAATCCCTTCTGACTCGCTGTGTCTTTTGGCAAATACTTAACTTTCCTTGACATCAATTTCCCAGTTTATAAAAGAAAGATAGTAACTACTTCAAGTTGTTACTATGATGATCACATGAAGTGTTAGTATGTCACACATTTGCAACCTAGTAGGCTCTTGATAACTGGTAGCAGTAGTGGCTGTTGCTGTTATTTTTAGAGAAAGCTTGTACCTTACATGTGTGAAATCAACATCACCCACCCAGCATGAAGGTATTCACCTGCGCCTTCTACTGTCTGAAATCCGAAGCAGAATTCATTTCCTTGGGTTTAAGGATGATTCCCTATAATGCCCAAGACATTAATCCACTATCAGTATTTTTGCTTCATGTGCATTTGTTTATCAGCCCTAATAGCTAACCGATGGATGCATTGATTACCTCATGGAGCGATCATGTACTGAGGCATTAATCTGTTACAGACATTCTAAAGGACAACAGATTAGAGAGATGAGTAAAATGCTCTTGAGCTTTGTCCTTAGGGGACTTGAAGTCTTGCTGTATACTTGCTTGAGAGAATACAGAGGGAAAGGAAGGGCCAAGCAAGGCAACTAAAAGCTGCAAGGATGAAGCATCTCAGGAAGAGCTCTGCTCTACCTTGTTGCCGAGAACTGTCCTGGTTCAGTTTGCAGGAGAGGAAACAATGTCTATAAACAATTTAGTTAATTACAAGGGATTGTCTTTAACAAATCGATATCTGGCTTTATTATACAGAAGAGTGGATAGTTTTGCATTCCTCAAACTGCGCGGCCTCTGCCCACTGCACACGGGACAGTGAGATAAGTAGGGAAGCCTCCTGAAGGCTCCCATCCTGTATATGCATGTCCCAGACTGGGGGCATGTCCTCCTCAACAGGGCTGACGTTTTCTTCTGGACAATAAAGAAAAGGACTTCATAAATGAGTTCATATTTTAAAAAATAAAAGGTTTTTAAAATATAAATAATATAAGAAATAAAAATAAAAGGTTCTTATTGTAAGAATCCTCTGTTTTAGAGTAGTATCATTTGCATGCTAACAATAATTGGGGTAATTAAGCAGGCTTGGCTGGACCCGGATTTGTCCCCAGTCTCCTATGCATTAGTTTTGCATTTCTTTATACTTGGAAAAGAGTGCAAGTGGATGTCTTTCAAAACAGTTTGTAATTTAAATTTTCACTAGTTCATGCTGACCTGAAACTCCCAATTCATCCAAACCAGTAAGGCTGAACTGCAGTTTCTCAAAGCTTTTAGGGGCTGATTGAAGGAAAGCCACGTCTTTTGCTCCTGAATCATCTGGACCCATCCCCAAGTCCACCATAGAGCCGACAGGCCCCCTTCCCCTTGATTGGCTGCGTATATGTACGGAGAAATCGGGACCACTTCTCTTGCCCAAAATCATTTCCTCCTTTCACCCAGCAAGTAATCAAGTTACGGTCTGGAATTAGAATTAATCGCCGGGCATATTTTATAATTTATGAGAGTGTTGCATCTGATGTGAAATGATCAAGTTTTATGATCTACGTCTGCATTTGCCATTTATTGACTCAGAGTTTGGGTATTTAGCTTCTCAAAATGGATTTAATATGGCCAGATTAGTTGGCCCTTTTTATGAAGGCCATCCTGATCGCTACCCAGTAGTTCCAGAGCCCCTCCTAATCCCTTCAATATCCCCTCAATATTAAGGCCGATTCAAAACTGCGTGTGCGCTTCATCAGAATAATGACGGCAACAATTCCTCATATTTGTATAATGCTTAATATTTTTCAAAGCACTGTTGTTAAATGTCATACCCTCCCAAACCGGGTTCAGTGATAGGAAACTGAGAAGAATCTCATTTTCCTCATTAAAATAAAGTAAAAAATGTTAATACCAGAGGAAATGGAGCTGCCAGTCCCTCAGTTCCACATTCATTAGCAGAATCCTGCTAGAAATTGCTGAGATTCACGTTGTACCAAGCCGTCGTGGACAGTCACATCAGTCTTGCTACCTCCCTTCGGTTTCTCCAGAGAGCCCAACTGCTCTTCTCTCTGGCTCTCCTCCACTGATACACAGGGTGATCTGTCTGGGGCAGGCCACGGGAAGCAGCAAGCCGCTGCCTCCCCTCGAGTGGCCCCCTGCCAGCTATGATCAGTGTCACTAGGCAAAGCCCTCTCAACTGCCCTCTGAATCTGAAACCCTCCTTTGGGTTTTTCCTAGGCTCACTGCAATCAGTCCAGCGATGTTAGGCCCTCGAAGCTGGCACAGACACAGTCATGATTCTTCACCTGCTAAGTGGCTCTGGGACTTTGCACAGTCCTTAAGATCTAACAAGCCACACTCCCTGCAATCACAGCTTTGCTAAGGGCCCCGCGACCAGCAGAACTCGGACCAGGCTCAACTGGCAGGAGCGAAGCCCACAGGGATGCTGGGAAGCCTGGCAGAGGGAGCGGGAAGCAGGTCAGCTCCTAAAGGCTCCAGCAGCATTTTACCACTCTGTAGGTGACAGTGTGTGTCTGACCTTGGCCCAGCTCCTGAGCCTAAACGTGGAGCAAGCATCTGTGTGCTCTGTGGCCCTCGCCTAACTATCCCTAATGCAAGCGTCTTTAAGTTATGACACTTCTTCAAAAATCTAAGCACTGTTTTATGGAATAGCTTCAACCCTGTGGATCTTGCTCTCTTCCCTCAATGGCACCATTGGTGCAACTAGAAAGTACCTAGGCGCCTCAGCAGTATAGCGTGAGCAGTTGTCTAGTCTTTTCCTATTTCTGACAGGAGACATGGTAGTCATTAGTGCTGGTAGCAAAGTACTTACAGCCTCTGCCTTCAGTACCTGTGAAATATACCTCATGCTCTTCTCTGAAGTCAGGCAAAGCCTGGAACTTGCTTTGTCCAATAGAGAGAGCTGTAGTGATGTGTGTCACTTCCAGGGAAAGCTCTCACAGCTGGAGTGTGACTTGCCACATTCTTGCCCAGTGGCCCTAGTGATGGTGGAGACACACCATCTCTTGCAGGAGAAAACCTCCATTGTCCTCGGCCTGGGTGTCTGTGGTAAGCAGATCCCAACAGCCAACTGACACTGGACATGTAGCACAAATAGAAAATCAAAGATGGATTGTGTTGTGCCACTGAGAGCTCTGAGTTGTTACTGCAGCGCGAACTGACCTAATATGAGTACTTGAGTAGAAGGAAGCACTGGCAAGCTTTGAAAACCAGCCCCTGAAAGCTCAGTCAGATGGTTTGGTAGTTCAGGAAGTTGCCTGACCTCCGTTGAAGAGAGTTGTGCCAATCAGCTCGGTCGCCCCAATTTGACAAAGCACTGGGCAGTCACCGCTGCCCCTACGGCCACAGCCAAAATGATACGTTAAATGTGTAGCTTGTTGTCAAGATAATTCCACTTCCTCAGAGTCTCTCTCCTTTTGGAGAGGGCACACATTACACATTTTCTTCCCTACATTTTCAGAAACAAAGGAAGAGAAAAGAGGATCCTGCCAAACAGAATTTATATTTAGCAAGCGCCATATGCACATGTGTGGTATGGAGCACAAAGCCATGTGGCTGTCCCGCCGGATTGAAATCAGCAGGATAGAGAGCAGGAGATAGAATCTGTAAGTGCGAGACTCACAGTCATATAAATGTAGGCATTTCTGAGAACAGAATGGCTCTTTGTGTCTTGACTTCACAAGATTCTTCAGTAGCCACTTCAGAATATTCTAGGGGAGCCTAATCTTTAGATGCAAGGCCATGAGTAAAAGGAGGGCTCGGTGGGCCAATGGTCTTTGAAGTGGAGTGCAGTTACTTAGGGCCCCCGCAGGTTCTTGCTAATCCACTTTACTACATCCTCCACTCTGGAGCTCACTTCTGCGTGGCAAGTTTTCTCCTTAGAGTCACAGAGGGAGAAAATATTTTGAGGGGAAGATGGCGTCTCCCAGCATCAAAGCTGCACTTAAGACTGAGCACTTGACCATTAGAAGGGTTAATGAGAATGAAGAGCTTAGGCCCTAGAGAGAGAACTAAATCTAGGGAACTGCAGATAAAGTAGAAAAGCAAACAGGTGCACACACACCAAGAAGCAGGACGCTGTGATGACTCCCCACCAGCTTTAACCAGCAGAGGAGTGTTAGAAGGAAAGGGCTTTGCCTGGTTCCAGCTTTCCGGAGGAGGGGTTTTCTCTGAATACACACAAGGCTGTCCAAGGCCCTGTACTCAACGTCACCCCTAGCGAGCCCTGATTTTACTGATCTATGGATTATCCATTTAATGGGTAAAAACAAATCCTCTATTAGTTTGATGAAATTCAGAATGTTTTGGTGCGCATATGTACACATTTTGATTGGCTTTACTCCTATGAGGGAAATTTCTGGGTTGTTGGGTATACATACATTTTATTAGATACTACCCAGTAAGTTTCCAAGCGTGGACAAGTTTGCAGTCCCCCTAGCAGTGCATAAAAACAGTTCAGTGTCTCTACAGTCCACCAGTACTTGGAACTGTCAGTGATATTTTGCTGGCTTGTTAGTTTGTTTTGTTTTGCTTTGTTTTAGTGCTTCTGGAGAATGTGTTGTAGTTTTGCAGTTTTAATTTTAATTATGTTAAACACCTTTTTAGTTTGTAATGATAAGCACGTTTTCAAATGCTCAGTAGCCATTAAGGCATCTTTTTGATGAAGTGCCTGTTCAAGTCTTTCTCATTTTCTGATTGGATTACTGGTTACTTATTTGTAGGAGCACTTTTTATATTGGAGAAAGGAGTTCTTTGTTGCATGTATGGATTGCAGTTATCTTCTCCGGTTCTTTGGCTTGCTTTTTCATGTTTTTAATGATGGCATTTGATGAACGGAAATTCTTAATTTTAATGAAGTCCAATTTATCCATTTTTTTTCATGTTTAAGGCATTTTGTTCTAAGACATCTGCCTCCCCCTCGCCATGTTCTCCTGTGTTTTCTTCTGAAAGCGTAATTGTTTTAGCTTTCGCTTACCAATCTGTAATCCCACCTCAAATTAATTTTTGTGCACAGTATGAGAACAGGGTCAATTTTCATCTTTTCCCTTTTATGAACATCTAGTTTCTCAATATTTTTTATTGCAAAAACATTCTTTTTCTCCCCCTGAATTGTGGTGCCAGCTTTGTCTTAAATTAAGTGACTGTAAATATGTGGGTCTATTTCTGGGCTCTGTATTCTCTTTTATTGGTCTGTTTGTTCATCCTCATGCCTTTACCACCCATTAACTTAATTACTGTAGGTTCCTGACATGTTCTGAAACCTGGTAGTACGGATCCTCCACCTTGGCTCTTTGTTGAGTATATCATTGCTATTCTTAACTCTTCGAATTTTCATATAAGCTTTAGAATCAGCTTGCAAGGTCCTCAAACCCAACCTCCCAGGACTTTGTTAAGGGTTGTACGGAACCTCTGGGTCAAATGGTCAAACCGACATCTTAACAATATTGAATCGTTAAGCCCACAAATATATCTCTGAATTGATAATAGGTCTTATTTATCTCAGTATATTTAGTAGGTTTTGTGTAGAAGTCTTATACATCCTTTGTTTGACTCATTTCTAAACATTAAACATGTTAATTGTTAGTTGCCAGCATAAATACAATTGATCTTATACATTGACCTTGGTAAATTCACTTATTAGTTATAATAGTTTATTTGTCCTTTTTAAATTTCCATGTACAAATTATGCATTCTGAAAATGACAGTTTTTTTTTCTTCTCTCATCCTTTTACCTTTTAAATATTTTTCTAGGCATTTTTATTGCCCAGAATCACTAGTAAAATGTTGAAGCAATATCATACATCTTTATCTCACTTCTGATCTCAGAGGAGAAGCTTTCAATATTTCAACATTAACTGTTATGTTTTTTATGGATTTCTATGTATGTTACTATTGGATTAAAAGATTATATAGGTGTGCCAAAACACACACACAAAGGTGTTCATAAACAGCAGTATTCATAAAAGCCAAAAACTAGAAACAAGCTAAACATTCATCAACCATAGGATGGATAGATAAGTGTGGCATGTCCATACTTATTCTATGCAATGGAATACTATACAGCAATATAAAATGATGGCTTACTCCTATACTAGACAACATGGTGATTCTCACAGACATAATGTTCACTGAAAGGACATATGTATATATAAGATAATTTCTCATATTGGGGTAAGTTTTTTTTCCTGCATTGCAGCCATCTGAAGGTTTTTGTCAATATGTTAATTAGAAGAACACCAGATTTCGATGTAACCATTCATGTTAGAAAATAGTTTATCACTCAATCTCAGTCATGTACCATCATCACTGTATATGTAATCAGTTAAAATAATAGTTCAGGTGGCAGACACACCCTCAGGTGGCCCCTCATGAATCATATCCTTGTATAATCTCCTTTCTTTGAGGGTAGACAGAAACCGTGACTTGCGGTGACTTGCTTCTAGCCAATAGAATACGGCAAAGGTGATAGGATAGCCACTCCCTTGAGTAGATAACATTATAAAAGACTTCATTTTCCTCTGAGAGAGAGAGTCTCCAATAGGTTTTTAAAAAGTAAGCTGCCATGTCATGAGAGGGCCATGTGGTAAGGAACTGCATGCAGGTGGCTTCTAGGAGCTAAAAGTGTCCCCAGATAACAATCAGCAAAAAAACTAGACCTCAGTCCTAGAACCCCAAGGACCTAAAATCTGCTAACAACCACAAAGAATCCCTAGTTCTAGAAAAGACCCCAACTGTAGCTGATGCTTTGATTATGGCTTTGTGAGACCCTGAGCAGAGCACCCAGCAAAGCTGTTCCTGGACCCCAGACCCTCAGAAACCAGAGGGTGATAAATATATTTTGTTTTGGAACACCATGTTTGTGTTAATTTGTTACATAGCAGTAGATAACTAATACAGTCCTCCCGACTGTCACTGTACCCATCCTTTCACTCTTGGAGGGAAGGATGGCTAGGACTCAGAACAAGGGTAACCAATTTTGGAAATGCTTTGATGTGGACTAGTGGCCCTGTCACCCTGGTACACAGCTGTCATCCTGGGATCCCCCGTAGTCCCACCTCTGCTGTCTTCTTCCCCTTTTCTGTGTATTTCTTTCAATTAGTTTAATTCCCTCTCTGAGTGGAATACCTCCCTCAATAGTTTCCTTAGAAAGTATGTGTGGGAATTACCTTTTTAAGACCTTGCATATCTAAAATATATTCATGTCACACTTCTATGTGATCGATAGTTGGGCTCAATATAGAATTCTAGGTTGGAAATAGTTTTGAAGGCATTGTTCCCACACAGTTGCTCTTGAGTTAGCAGAAGTTCTGATTCCTGATACTTTGCATAACATCTGTTTCTGTTGCTTTTCTCTAGAAATATTTAAGATTCTCTCTTTGTCCCCAGTGTTCTGAATTGCCCAGTAATATGTTTTGGTGAAGATCTATATTCGTCTATTGTGCTGGTCTCTCAATGAGCCCATTCAACCTGGAAACTCAAGTCTTTCCATCCAGAAGAATTATCTTGAATCATAGCTTCCCCTGCTCTTCTTGATGCTTTTATTCTTTTCCCTTGAGGTTTCATCTGTATGACAAAAAAACACAATCACTAACAGTTCTGGAATTCTACATCTTGAAGCTTTAGTCACTGGTGAGAGACTGACTCTGAATCCGGAATCTCAAAATCCTGGGTAATGAACATGACTAACCAAACTGGACTCAGGTGTCCATTCTTAGATCAGTCAGCTCTAGACAGGAAATCAAGATCACAGAACAATAATGCGAACTGTGTGGATGATAGAGGAGGAGGACCGCTCCCAGATTATGGGTGCTGATGCCCGGGAGACTATCCCTTAGATGGTCCTGATAGCAAAACTTCTTTTCCGGATGTAGGATGCTTAGCAATAGGCATCACTCTTTCTGAGACACTGGGGCCAGATCCTACAAATGCTTAAATGACATTTGACATCCAAACCCTCAACCCAAATTGAGCTCAAAGTTCAATAGATAATAGACAGCCCAGCAAAGGAACTGGGTTGAATCAATAATATTTGTTTTCCAAATGCATAGTTCCCACTTGGTAAAATCTGGGTAAATATTTCCAGATAACAAGTATTCTTAATAAGGAGCAGATACAGACATAAAGATTTACCTTAATGGGCTTGATTAGTAGTAAACCTATCCCCAGTTCACCAGATAATTTCCAATCTTCCCTCTCGCTGGTGTATACCTGACTCAAAAGGCCTGGATAGAAAATAGTGTTTATTCCTCAGTGGATGGTGAGCTCCCTGAATACATTATAATTTTGTGTAGGTCAAAGATGATCTTCAAACACTTTAACTCTGTGGTTAATAAAAGCAGGAGTAATACAATGTTGTGTCAGACCTCTTTTACTAAACATTTTGGGGGAATGTCAGGTCTTAGGTCTTTCTGAATTTTGTCAGCTTCTCCTGGTCATTTAGTCGTTCACTCACCTTTTGCTCCGTTCTTTACTCATCTCTTAGTCATTGCTTTCTCTTTTCACTGCGGTCTGTCTTCCACTTTGGGTTGAGATGGTTATCTACAGAGAAAAACAGAATTTCTTCTAAAGAAAGCAGAAATCTAACTTACAGTTGTGAAAACTATTTTACACTATTTTTGTATAATTACTTGAGTTTCCTGTAGTGGAGCAGCTGAGAAAAATTGCTCTAATTGTGTAATTTTCTGCAACTACTCTGGGACAAAAATCTTGGTAATTGGATTTTTTTAAACTAACAAGTCGTCACAATTGGATAGTTCTTGAACTATTTGTGCTTATGCTTCAGAAATTTTCAGTGGATATACAGTGTATTTTAAATGTTTTGCATCAGCTTGTGGTCTCAAATTTGATTTATTTAACTTTGGGTTTTAAAATAGATGACAACTCTGATTATACATTGTCTCCACTAAATGGACCTTTGCTAAGTTTTGTAGCCTGTTCATCCCCACCCCACACGCTGCTGTTGCCATGGGAGCCGAAATCTTGGCCTATGTAGCTCCGCCCCCAAGCGGCTCTGTCTCCCAGAGTGCTTTGCTGTTACTATGAAAATGCCTGCCCATTAATCTTGTTGTCCTTCTACTACCAAAGCACCTTTAACTGTCTCAAGCAATCAACTGATGTTACCTACAGCCGGGAAAGGAAAGCGAAGACTGCTTCCCATTCTAAAACTGCAGCACTGATTTTAATCAAGATTTAATCAAGGACCAGAAGAAACCAAAGCTACTCTAACAGCTCTCTTTTAAAAATATCCAAAGCAAGATCCTGTTAGATGCATAGGCACACGTGCTTGTTCACACCCTTGCTCCGGACCCCTGAAAATGCACACTGCATATTTTTGAAGCTACTTTTGTATTTAATTTACCTTGCAAAATTGTACAGTGAAGTCAGGAGGACAGGTGGTCATTCATTTTTACTGATGAAAACAATATAATGCTTACCTCAAGTTTCTGAAGAATGTATTTTTGGAAATACTCGTGAAAACCACACACACACACACACACACACACACACGTGCCTGCTAACTTGGGCAAAACTTTACCATGCTATAGAACTGAAGACTCAAGGGAAGAAAATTAGCTAATGAGTTATAGATACTTTTATAAATTTTGCCTCTTCTCTTACTTTCAGGTTAGGCATCTGTGGAGTTTTGAATTTCACTCTATGGTCATTTGTACAAAGTAAAAATAAGACATCCATAGTTCTGGAAAGATTTTCCAGGTCATGAGGGAAAAAAAAGTATTTGAAAACAAATCTTGGTCTGGCTACCCTGGATGTGAGATGACAACTGTGGGAAGATTAGACTCACTCTGTCCAATAGCTGTTTTTAGAACTAGGAAAATAGTATATATGTGGGGGATTGTGGAATCTAGCTGATGTCTATGGCAAAGAGAGGTTGCCTTTGCTCTGAAAATCATCAAGTGATATTAGAATTGGGGGGGGGGGAGAATCATAGTGAGGAAAGAGCACAAAGGACCAGGAATGCTCCCTCTTCTCTAAGGACCCACTGGAGCAGGAATGGTTGTGACTCTGGGCCATCTAAACAAGGCTTTTACTTGTTGCTTTGGCCATTGGCTCTGACGCAAACAACAACAACAACAAAACATGAATGAATGAATGAATGAATGAGCAAATGAACTGGTGTGGCACAAATTTTGAGGAGATTTGTTCAAATGTCAGATAGGAAAAATGTATGTCCATAAGCCTACCAGTTACAGAGTGGGAAGGAAAGTCTTCCTGAAGAAAGCAGATCGTGGAGATAGAATGAGAGGGGGGGGGAAGATTAGATTGGTAGGATTTTGTCAAAACAGAGAGCGCATCAAGTGACAACTTGCACATTTGAACATCACCTTAAACTTCCAGTGACCTGTTTGGTTAAGTCAAATGACATGTTATCCCCTCAGCGGTATTTTTTCCCATCCCCTTCTGTATTTATTTCCTAGGGTTACTGTAACAAAGTACCACAAACTGTGTAGCTTAACACAACAGAAATTTATTGTTTCACAGTTCTGGAGGCTCAAAGTCCAAAATCAAGGTATCAGAAAGTTCATGCTCCTTCTGAGACTTGTAGGAGAGAATCCTTCTGGGCCTCTTCTAGCTTCTGTACTCACCAGCAATCCTTAGCATCCCCAGCTTAGAGATGCATCATTTCAATCTGTGCCTCCGTCATCACACAGCCATCTTGTCTAGTGTATCTTCATATCATCTTCCCTCTGTGCCTTCCGACGTCCACATTTCCCTCTCCTTATAAGGACGCAGTCACACTGGAGTAGGGGTCCACCATGCTCCAGCAAGACTTCACCTTAACTAATTACATCTGCAATGACCCAATTTCCAAATAAGGTTATCTTCTGAGATATGGGTAGTCAGGACTTCAGCATATCTTTCTGAGGACACAATTCAGTGCATAACACCTTCTCTCAGAAATAGTATCAAGAAAAGTATTCAAGAAAATCAGTTAATAATTATAAAAATCATTTATGGGAAATCTTGATCACTTTAGGCCATCTGAACTCCTTGAGTTTGTTGGAGTACAAGTCAATGGAGTCATATTTATTAAAGTTCAATTTACCTTCATACCAGGGAGGATACATGAGATAGAGATAATGGTCATGATGATGGTGGTGGTGGTGATGGCATCTAACACTTACTGAATGCTTATTATGAGCAAGGTGATATTCTAAGTACTGTACATGTATTAATTTCTTATAACCACCTCGTAAGGAAGGTTGCTGTTATTGTTCCCATTTTACGGATGAGGAAACTGAGGCATGGGAGGGTAATTTAGTTGGTTTGAAGCAAGGCAGCAAGCAGAAATACCACTGTATCCCCAAAGTCTAGCCTCACTGTCTACCCTAAAGGCCTCAGTCTGATCAATAAAACTTGGAACTTCCTGATTTAGAGAACACCTTTTGTACACCCAGTCCCCCAAAAGTGAATTCAGGAAGGAACTACCTACATGGTATTGTATACCTTTAAATCAGCACCCATTTCCCCTCGCAGGTAAAAGGATGTACATGAGCCTGCCCACATGGGTCTCTCTGGGGGGGCAGTACAGCCAGTGTCTTGATTTCCTCAGGTTGAATCCTGAATGCCATGCTTTCTTCAGCATTCCTATCTTATTTTTATGCCTGTAGACTGGATCTGCTTAGTACTAAGTATTTGGGGTATTTTTAGACGTAGGAATATGAATTCTTTCCCCAATACAAAAAAAAATTCTGGGTCATCAGTCTTAGAACAATCTGCCAAAAAAAAGTTTGCATTATGCTTATTATTTACCTAGATCTGGGAGAGCCAGGGTGATTGATAGCAATTAAGACATCAGTATTCTCATTCTCTTGGGATTTCTTGGATGAATTACAAGAGCATACAGATTTGACTTGTTTGTCCATCCATGTATTTAATTAGTTCCACCAGACAATAACAAAACAAATTCTTTGTTGTACGTTCGTCAGATCTTCTGTGTCCTAGGGTGACTTGATGTATAAACATAGGACCCTCAAAAATATAAAATGTACAAAATGCATGAATGCACTGGTCTCATCATCGGAGCCTGAGCATTAGGGACAGAAATCTGTTGGGTAATGTAAATATTTTCCCATGAAATGTAAAAGTTTAAAACATTATGGGCATTCAATAGTTATAGAACAATAAACAAGTTAATCAATTAAAAAGAAAACCTAACAAGAAGCAATCCCATACCTTAGGCAAAATTACAGAGGTTAGTGTCACTCTCCATGTTTTGAGACGTTCCATCCTGGAGAGAAAAAAAAAAAGAAATCTCCTTTATATGTGTTTGCCTTCTCTGCCCACTATCTGAGGACTTGTAGAATTCCTGTTTTATCTTTGTGGGATCCTGGATAACATTGCCTCTGATGAAGGAAGAGAGTTTGCAACAAAGGATGTGTGTCAATAGAGAGGGTACATGACCACAGGGTCTATTTGTCCTACCATAAGCCAATTCATCCAGTAGCAGATCTGATAGAATACTGGAATGCCCTGTTAAAGAGTCAGATGAGACAGAAGTTCAGAGACAAAACCCTCCAGGTTGGGGAGCTCTTTCAAATGTGTTGAGCCAACAGCTGATCTATGGTACTGCACCCCAGTAGCTAAAATATATGGGTCTAAGGGATGAAGGGATGGTAGTAGAATTGGTACTTGTCCTCTTTGCTCCCAATAATTCACTTCATATTTGTGTTTCCCATTTCTACAACTTAGGTTCTGCTGGATTAGAGGTCCTGGTTCCCAGTGGGACTACCCTTCCACCAAGGAACGTGGTAAGGTAAGGGATCCCCTGAACCTGCACCACACCTGCCACCTAGTCATGCAGGGCTCTTCATGACTGTGGACCAGCAATCAAAGGAAGGGATTGCTGCACTGTTGGGAGAAATCTTTCTTAATTATTATGAGATGCTAGAGTTGCTGTTATATAATGGGGGCAGGGAGGAATATGTCTGAAACTCAGGAGATTCACTGAGATATCTCTTGGTGCTTCCATTCCTGATGGTAATGGTGAATGGGAAATAATAGCAATCATGCCCTTACAAAGGCATCGTAACCAGGGAGTCAGACTCCCAGAAATAAAGGTCTGGATGATTCCATCACGTAAGCAATCTAAAGTAGCAAAAAAGTGATGGCCAAAGTTGGAGGAAATCTAGAATGGCTGTTGGAGGAGGGAGATAGTAAATATCAATTACAGCCTGGGGACCAGCTGCAGCTGTAATTCTGTACTTGTCCTGCTGACTTTCTTATATTGGTTTAATGAGATTGTGGCTGGCCATGACCTTGAAGAGGTCATGCCACATAGTGACAGAACAGGCTTAATGCGGGGCTCAAGTAGATCGGAGAGGGAAATACAGCAGTGTGTCTAAGCTTCCTTTCAAGTGATGTCTTGAAGAACTGGTGATCCACAGAACATACGTTTGGCAGTGCTGTTTTTTGTTTGTATTTTAGATGGTTTTTTGTTGTTGATTTACAAGGGGTATCTCCAATGATCAAACGTTCTCTTTGTTATGATGATAGACAAACACTTCTACTTTTATCCTATGAAAGCCCCCCCCCCCAAAAGCAAATAGAAGAATTCTGAAGGTAGCAAAATTTTACTGACAAAATTGTTGCCCCACTGTGGGTACTCGGACACCTGAATAACTTCTTTACTATATTGAGAAACCACACTGCTTGGAGAATATTGGTGTCCACATTTTGAAAGCAAACTCTCTCTAGCCTAGTAGAATATCACTTAGAGCCTCGTGTTTTTCTTGAAATGTGTTGCTGTATTTATACTCATTACAGGGATTACTCTAAAGTGATGGGGTTACTTAGCTGAAAAGCCAGCCTTACTCTAGTGAATTCTAACATTTGAGGAGATCAGCATGACCTTAAGGGATTGTGATGTCTGTCTTTCATTTAAGACTTCTGTGTCTCAGAATAATTGCACTTGTAAATACAAGTTTGCCCGATAAGAGTAGGTTGAAAGGTATGTGCATTTGTTAAAGCATAGATCCAAAGACTCACCTCTGAAAAAAGGGAAAAAAGAAAAAGAATAATTCATTCTTTCTTTCTTATAACTTTAAGTAACCCCATAGCAACTGCAGATGTATGAATGTCACCAGTCTTCATATTTCTCTGACTCCAAGCTTAGTAGTCTTGGTAATTGTGAATTGTTTTCAGAACATTACTTCTTCATTTGGCTTTTCTGGCATCAGACTACATGACATGTATGCATAAATATATTAATCTATCTGTGTCATTTTTAAAGTTTTGCTTTCTTCCTGGATGTTAACTCCCTAATTTTTTCCAACTCCTTGCTCATAATAAATTCCAGAGCAATGCAATATATTACCTCTTCTACACAACTTAGAATTCACTGTTTCACATCTGTCATTTGGAGATAATCAGGATTCTTTCACTACAAAATGACTAAACAGTGTGTCCTGAAAGAAGTAAATGATGGATTTCTTCTTAAAATACAGAGAGAAAAATATTGAAAACACTGCATCTAAGACAGGGTCAGGAAAATAACATTAATGGAATCTCTGCATACAAATAAGATAGGGTCTATCCTCCCTGATTTGCTCTGAAGTCAGTAATATTCTTAAAACTACAGTTATGTTGGCCCATTGCTTGGTCCCATTTCATTTTACCAAACCAATAGTAATAATGAGGAGGAGGATAATAGCTAGAGTTTACTGAGTGCTCACCATGCATCAGATGTGGGCCTTGGTGCTTTGCACACATCCCTCCAGTCCTTCACTGCTCCCCATCTGTTTACCTCCTCCCTGGTCCAAGCCACCATGGTCCAGAGCTGGGACTTTTAGAGAAGGCTCCTCATTGGTTTCCTTGCTTTCATCCTTCGGTCTTTACAATTTATTCTCCAAAAGTAAAATATTTTAGGGCATGCCACTCCCCTGCTTAAAACGCTTTCAGAAGATTCCCACTGTACTTAAAATCCACTCCAAGCTCCTTAGAGTGACTTTCAAAGCCAAGCCTGCCGACCTCTGGGATCCCATCAGCCGCACACACTGGCATTCTGCAGACCCATGAAGCCCATGCCTGCCTGGGGACCGTTCCACTGGCTGCTCCCTCTGCTTTGATCTTCAGACCCTAAGTGTCACCCCCTCGGAGGGGAATTCCACGTGGCTCAGTCTAAACCAGCCACCCGGTCACTCTCTCTCTTTCCATTTGAATTCTTTGCATCACACTCATCACTGACTAATATCCTGTTGTCCTCTTCGCTCCTCCTCTGACTCCTTCCCCTGGAATGTTTGCTCCTTGTGGGTTCCGTTCACCACTAGAACACTACCTGGTACATTGTAGGCCCTCTAGAGTGAATGAATGAATGAATGAATGAGTGTACAACCTTGTGAGCTAAGAACATTATACTGAGAGAAACATTATATTCAGATATGAAAACACCAAGCCTTTGGAAGGGGAGGCAAGTTGCTGAAGCCTCAAAATTCTATGTGGTAAAATAAGAATCCTGGTTCTCAATTTTGAGTAGGGAAGGTATGAGAAGGGGGGGAGGTGGGGCAGGACAGGTAAGCAGGCCATTGACCTCTACTATAAAATTAACAGGAAAGCTGATGTACACCCACTGGACCTCTCTTTGGCAAGGAAAACAGGCACAGAGATGGCACTGCTGCACAGAGGAAAATAAAATATTCCAACAGTGGCATCTTCACTGTTTTTTACCTGGTGACAATATCAAAAGGGATCTCTCTGAGCCCATTTTAAGGAAGGCTCTGGAGCAATTATTCTTATCCTTTTGTGGGTCATAGAATCTGAGAATCTGATAAAATTAAGCACCTTTTCTCTAGAGAAAAAGGGACATTTCATGTACAATCTGAAGGTCTTAAACCTAAAGTATAGTTCTGATACAGAGGAACCACTTGGGTTGGCTTTTTTTTTTTTTTTTTTCCCTCGGTAGCATTAAAAAGAATTTCCTGGCCACCTCTGCTCTGGACAGGGCAGACAGTGTCCTCCCCTCCCTAGAGAAGTGACTGAGTGATGATAATATCCTGAGCCTGAGTCTTTCCTAACCTTAAGAGGAAGCCAGCCCACAGCTTCTAATAATTCAGGCTCGGGTTTAATGACCCACCCCCGCCCTGACCGGTGAGTCCTCCGTTCTTTCATTCAGCAAATGTTTGTGAGCACCTCCTGTGTGCTAGGCATTGTACTGAGCCCAGGGGATCCAGGCAAAGTATGGCTCCTGCCTTCCTGGAACCCACAGACCCAGAGGGAAGGCAGAGACACTCGGAGCCCACGGAAACCCCTCTCCTCCTCCCGCTGCAGTAGTGGATAAGTGAGGCAGTGCAGAAAGAGAAATCCAAATCAGCAGACTTGGTCTGGCTGAAGAGGTTTCTGGGTAAGGTCCATAAAACACATTTTCACATCCACTTTTTAGGTTGGGTTATAGGATGCGCATGATTGACTCGAATCATACAGACCATCTGGAACCTGTATGCTCTCGGACTCAAAAAAGCCGACTTCTGAAGAAATAGGAAGAAGGCTTGATGAAACTGCCTGGAACATTTTGATCTTACCTATTTTTGAGCAGCACAAGTTACATTTTACTAAAAGCTGAGAGACACCTGGGGCTTTGGGGAGAGGAGAATCCTTCTTTTAGCTAAAAGCCTTTTATACTAAATATTTAGAGTATAAATGTGTAAACAATTGATACTGCTCACCCACATTCCCACACTTGAGCTTCCATAAATGTGAAAGAGGGAAGACTAAGGGATTAAATGCTGTAAAGACAGGTAGGCTAGGCCCCTAAACCAAAGTTTTGGGGGAGCAGAGAAGCTGCCTAAAAGACAGACAGGGGCTAGCCGCATTTTTGCAGGAATTGGTAGTGATACTGATTGTATCCAGGCAAATAGAAGAGCATATCCAAAGGCACAGAGACCAGAAAATACTCTAAGCTTGGCAGTCTACCTCTGTCTTGGTGGACTGGTCTTTCATCTGAAAATAACACATGGTGACTTTCTAAATTTCCAAAAAATTAATCTATCTAATAGCTACTTCTTTTATCTTCCCTTAATCTGCAACATAGACAAATGCTATAAATTCTCATTAGGGTGTAACCTCAAAATGTCTCCCTATTGTAATCCTGAAGATGAAAAATAAATGCTTCTCATACTAAAAGATAAAAAAAAAAATGCTTTGAAAGTGGTTGAGTTGCCTTGACCGTCTAATAGGTTCTGAGTTCTGGGTGTTTATGTTGTTTATGTTCAGGAGCTTAATGCTTAGTCATTAAGAGGTTATATCAATTCCGGCCCAATCACCATTTTAAAACACTACTCTAGTGGAGTTTGCAGGACATTCAAATTGCTACACATTCCAGACAGTTCTGATCCTTAAGTAACCTGGGAGCAGGCTATGAGGAAGGAGGTCAGTTCCTGTATTTTCTGTAATAGTAGTTGCTAGCAGTGACTAAGCACATTTCTCCCCCTGGAAATCTTGTTACATATGTATCTCATTTAATTCTCACACTAACTCCAGACCAGAGGGAATCTTTTCCCCTGTGGTGCAGATAAGAAAGCTGAAGCTCAAAGACCGTAAGTGATCCAAGGTCACACAGCTGAACAGTGACAGAATCTTGACATCTGTGCTCTTACTTACTGTTCATTCTAGAAGAATTCCGGTCATGTGTTCTCATCACACATTTACATTGGTGTGAGTCTCCATATCAGCTAAAAAAATGTTTCTGAACGTTGAGTATTACTAGATGTTCCTTTTATTGGGATTAACTCATATAAGAAGAGAAAAAAAAAATGTTGCAAATTCAGAAGTAAATTATGGGACTAGACCTCAAGTGATCCTTGTGGTTTCTTGTGGGCCTCAGTGAGGCCATGGAATATTCTGAAAGAAAATTATTCTGTTCCTTTTAAGAAATAAGACCATGTTAGAAAAGTTCACTAGTGAAAATTGCTGGGATCCAGGTTCAAAAAAAGAAACCCATTCCTTTGGAACCTGGGGGTAGACAATAGGGAAGAAACACTGACCTTGGACCACCTTGACTGAACCTACTTTCCCCCCTAGCCTCTCACCATCCGGACTAGCCCATTTTCCCCTCATCGTCCTGGTCCAGAGCTCCATGAGGCTGTTTGGGGGCATTTGCCTAAGGTGCTCGGTCACCTCATTGACTGTTTTCTTTCCAAATCCCCTCCATCCTAAAAGGATTCAGCTCACAAATCACTTCTCCAATAACATGCTCCTTATGGCCTCAGCCAGTGATTGCTCCCTCCTCTGAATTCCTGAGGTACTTACAGTTTGTAAGGATGGTTGGGATCTTACTTACTGTAGCGTGTGTAAGTCACGTCCTTTGTTTTCTGTGAGACTATAAAGACTTTGAAGGCAGGATCCATTTATTTACTCATTTGTACCCACAGCTTGTTACCTGATGCAGTGCGGGTCATATCATAATCTCTCAGTAAGTACTCCTTGATCTAACTGAACATTCATATGCCTTAACTTCTTCCTCTTTGAGGCTAAGACTGGGTCTCCTTTATGTTTGGTAATGCCTTACACTAGAGAGATTCAGTGGGTATCGAACCAAATTAGATCATGAATTTACAGTGGGAGTTCAACGTACAATCATGCTTCTTATGATAAGGATTTCCATTTTAAGTAAAAAAGTATTTCCTTTTGATAACAGTAATAATAACAATGTATATACACACTACAAAACAAATGGAAAGAACTATATAAAAAAAATCAGTTCTCTTTGGTGGCAAGATTATGAGTAATTGTTTTTGTTTGTTTTTTTCTCTATATTTTTATGTTAAGCGTACTCTTAAATTTCCTACAATGAAGAGGCATACTTAAGTAATTAGAATAAATTATCTTAAAAAGTTGAAAATTTTGAGTCAGCTTTTTAACATCAAAAACTTAAAAAAAGGGGCACCTGAGTGGCTCAGTCAGTTGAGCATCCCACTCTTGATCTCAGCTCAGGTCTTGAGCTCAGGGTTGTGAGTTCGAGCCCCATGTTGGTCTCCGTGCTGGGCATGGAGCCTACTTAAAAAAAAAAAAGAAGAAGAAAAAAGACTTAAAAAGACCCATTCCCCTCCAGATGTCATTGTCTTTTATTTGGAGAAGTTCAACTTCACAGGGCTCTTTATTTTGTTCAACTACTAATGACACACAATAATTTTCTCTGGAGTCCTTTACACATCCCTTTATTGTCCTTTCTCCTTGGTGACTAGTGCCTAGCACCTCTTGCATTCCTTCAAATTTTACTGTGCTCGAAAAAGGAAAGTCAAGTGAATCAAATGTGTCACTTTCAAATTGGACAATTTTGCAAATAGATTACTGATGCAGAGCTGAATATATCAAACACATCAAATGACACTTTTGTCCAAGGCTGTGGGCTTTCCAAGTTGATGAATGCAGCAACTAAAGTTGACACTAAAATGAGTGGGATAATTTTAAAAGCAAAACAAAGATTAAAATAAGAGAAGTAGGCATCCAGAAAATATCAGGAACAAACAAGTTTGCAGTATTTGTTATTGTCATGGCAAGTTTGCTGTCATTCTTGCTGTGGTTACTATTTATCATTAACAATGATGAATAACATTATTTAACTTTTCTCGCAAAGTGCTCTTCTCTTTGTTTTGCTAAGTGTAATTTCTATTATCAGAGGAGGAAAGTCAGGGCTATTGTGTGTCAGCACAGGCTGTGAAGTACTCTTCTCATGTGCCCTGTATTTGTAACTTAAATGTCCCTGCTTTACCAACTGAGTTACAAAATAAGGTCATATATTTTTTCAGGTCTTAACCATCGTGACTCCAGGCCCTCAAATGCCCCAGTGAAAGGAAGGCAGAACTTTCTGTAGATTATCCCCCAATCCAAGTAACAGGAAGCACTGGGATTCTCTAGACCGTTCTTGCATGTGTTACAAATCAGTGCTGGCAGCTACTTGTGCTTTTTCCCACTCTGCCATGCAGGCTCTGCACTACCAGAGCTTTCGTGTCTCTTGCGTCTTCACCGAATGTACCAGCCCACACTGCACCCTCTGTACATCTTTGATGCAAGCATGGGCACTGTTCTCTCCGATTGTTTTATTTATTTTTTATTACATTCAGTTAACCAGTCTACAGCACATCATTAGTTTTCAGTGTAGTGTTCAGTGATTCATTAGTTGTGCATCACCCAGTGCACATCACAGCACATGCCCTCCTTAGTACCCATCGCCCTGTTACCCCCTCCCCTAACCCCCTCCCCTGTTTGTTTCCCGGGGTCCACAGTCTCTCATGGTTCGTCTCCCTCTCTGGTTTCTCCCCCTTCAGATTTCCCTCCCTTCCCCTATGGTCTTCCACGCTATTGCTTATGTTCCACATATGAGTGAAACCATATGGTAATTGTCTTTCTCTGCTTGACTTACTTCACTTAGCATAATCCCCTCCGATTGCTTTAAAGGCAGAACTAAGATCAACCAATGGTGTTGGCCAAAGATAGAGTAAATTTTTGGCATATATAGAAGTGGGGCCTCAGAAGGATCTCTTCCATTGCTGTTGTCCCTCCTAAAGATCTCAAACCCGAAAGCTGACTTCAGAGTACCTGCTTGCTCTCAGGTGACTGCAGTGAAATGGTGGGATCGACTCCTCTTGTACCCTTCTTTCTACCACCTTGGATGGGAATCTCCAGACCTTTTTGCCCCATAGACATAGGCGACTAATCCCTGACTCAGATAGTAAAAGTGGTCCTTTCCTACCCCAAATTCAAGGCCCATTCTACTTTTACCAGCATGGCTGATGGTGGAAACAGGCAGGGCCTTTAAGGGAGTCATTCACACCCACTCACAGATTGAAATCCAACCTCCATGGCTCAGATCAGACTATTGCAATACAGACAGTACATTTCCCAAAAGTCTGGGTTGTTCATCCCTAATTAACTCTGTGACAGACATAATGCTCCATGGTCCCCAGGTTCTACTTCATTTTCCTCTTTCTGGGTAACACTTCCCAGACCCCCTTGCTGTTGGGCTAGGACCATCCCTCTGGTCTCGCCAGGGGGCTCTCTGTGTGGTCTTCTTGACTGAGATACTGTGAAGAGCTTGTACAACCCTCCATCTCTGTTTTCCTCTGTCACAGTGGCTATAGAAATAAAATTTTAAAATATAAATGGCCCGGATGCTTGAGTCACTTCCTTTAAGGGAGCCACCCAAGAGGGCTAACGTTACCTTGGAGAGGTGGCTAAAAACTTACGAAGTTCTATTATTTCCTAGTCCACGTGCTGGCCTCAAAAACACACAGTGAGAAGATAGACATGTTTTCTGCCCTCATGTCTTAAGAATTATTTCATGCTAAAAAGGTTTGGAATTTGTCTGATGAGCAGCCATAGAGCTTAAAGGATTTTAAGCAAACCTGTACCATGATCCAATATTCTTCTTAAAGTGATATCTGTAAAAGATAGGTGAGAAAAGTGTTTGAGGGAAAAGACTAGAGGCAGTCATCCAGGGAAGAATAGGATGGCCTAACCTAGCGTGGTGGCAGCAAAAATAAGTGGAGATCGGAGGTGCACTGGGCACAGAGAGAAATAGATGCGTGTGTGAGATGTAATCGGCACGCACATGGAAATTGCAATTCCTATTATTTTTTCAAAAAACTGCTTTATAAAAACCCGTACTTATTTTTCCAATGTACAAATAATGTTTCAAAATAACCAGAAAAGAAACAGCCTGAGCTCCACATCGGCACCACAGCGCTCTCAGCAGCATGAGGCTTCACGTGAGGACTACTGTCTCCATCCAGAATCATCTGCGAGTCACCTTCCTTCTTCAAAGCTTAGAGAAATCCCTGCCTCCAATACAGAAGAGCCTCAAAACTCAAAATGGAGGGAAGAACTGCGTGCAGGGCTATCAAGACTTGTATGATCTTAAAGTAAGAGAAAAAAAAAAAAACTAGTTCCAATTTTAGACTCCTCTCCCTTGGAAATACTCAATGTGTTTCAGAGATTTCTTGACCAGTGGAGATTGGGGAATGTCAGGGATAAATTGTTGCCCTCTGATGCCAGTCCAACATTTCATTTTCATTTTTATATTAAAGTTCAAAAGTTGATGCCAGTATGATTTGATAAACTGGAACCCATGTTGACTTGCCGTTGGAGATAAAGGAAGATCTGAGAGCATAAATAATATCATCAGTACTGGTACCATTGGATGAGAAAGAGAAAGCCATTTAGGAATAGTATGGTGACCCTTGTTAAATAACCCATGAAAATGTCAGATGTTCCTTAGTACAGAAAAGCCAGGGGTTATGATTTTAAAGTGAAAAAGGTCAAAGTCATGCTAACAAGAAAAATATGCTTTCTTCATATTAGACTAAACAATATGAACGTTAAAAACATTGATGCTAGACCCGGCAGGTTGGGCTGGATTCTTAGGAAAACTAGTGAGGAGGCTCTCGCTCATGGGAAAACTAAACTGGAAGCCCAGTAACCTCAATTCATGGGACAAGGACTGAACACCCACCTCTGTGCAGCTGGCAGCGACCAAATGAAGAAGACATGCCACGGTCATCCAACCAAAGCCTGAGGCCTGCAAGCGTGTGAAGCATAAAATATGCCGACGGGATGCCGACGGGACAGGCCTGAACATTCTCTTCTTATGTGCAAAGGGAGTAAAAATACCTCCAAGAAGGGGCTGGAGGCACTGGACTAGGAAATTCCAAAAAGAGGGAATGAAAGAAAGAGAGAGTTGGGGAAAAAGAGTATCCAGAGGTGTAAGTCTGTCGGTCCTTCCATTATATGGGACAGGAAGGCAGATTGTTACCACCTCTCCTCCTCCCACACTGTGCTGGGTTCTTGAGACCTTGATGGCCCTTCCAAAAAGCACATTTTATAACTCCATCATAGTGGAGTCATGTTGCTCTGGAAAGCCCTGGCAGAGAGGCTCTGGAGGAGACAGGGCTGGAGGGAACTCCAACTCAGTCCAGACCCTCTGTCGCTTCATGGCTCAGCCAAAAGCTGTGCCTATCTTTCAGCTCAAAGAGGCAGCGGGTGCTGTCAATCCCATCTACGATAATCATTGGCTGAAGTACCTCGAGCCATTGACTGAGGGGCCTCAAGTTGAGGCCCCACCTCAAATTTGTCCACAGAAGAGGGTAAATTGTTGTCTTCTTCGATACAAAGCTAATTAGTAAAGACCTCTGAAGTTATTTTTTTAACTTCATACAAAACTCAGTACCTCAACTAATTGACAAGTGGAAGAGAGAGCAACAGAAAAAATGAGAAAAGGAAATCCACAGGGATATCAGCGTGGGCATTTGGTGGGTTTGTCACAGACCCTTCTTTAGAGAAATGTGGGTTCCTAAGAAGGCAGACCGCTCTCCAAGCCTGGCAAGTGCTGAGGAAGAGCTATTCAGAAAAAAAGAGAAAGTAAAATTCACACCAAGTCTTCACGCTGTTCCACTCACATTGAAAATGGTACAAAGATAAAAACAGAGGAGGCGCATGGCAAAGCCTGGTAACCTACAGCCCTGCTAAGTAGAAAATGCAGAGACTCACCACAGGGCAACTCCAGAAAGCCACTCTGGATGCCATTTTGCTAATTGTGTTTGCTATGACACCAAGCACCGCTTAGCTGGGTTCCCAGAGTGTCTCCTTAATGTCAATCACTTGCCAGGAGCGAAAGTGATTTTTATTTGATAATCCATACAAAGCAGAAGCAAATGAATTACCATAATGAGAAGCCACATAATGATGTGGAGATGTACAAACTGCCATTGTGTTTAATAACAACAAAGCTTTCCCTTTTGAATTAAATTTGCAGGAAGATTCTTACTGAAGCATCATTATACTGAAACCAAGTTGTTAAAAAACAAAACAAAACAAAAAACACTCCCCACCACACCAAAGTATTTCAGTCCTATGATTCCTGGAAAGGTTGTTAGGAGAAATTTTTTTTCAATTTTTATTCTCAGTAAAATCGACTTAGTTGTAGCACTACACAGCTGCGATTTGTGAAGTAAATGGCAAAGCTAAATGTGCGGAAACCCAACATGTTCCCTGAGCAGCAAAGGGATGGAAGGCAAATGTTACAGTATTATTGACAACACTGGTAATGCGCGCATAAGCATCTGCTTCATAAAGGGGAAAAACCTACATTATAAACAAAAGGAGTTTCCAAACAAGGCCTGCCAGCTCAAATTCTGGCTTTGATTTGAATTTTCACTTGTTAGAACAAATATTTCCTCTTTTTACCTTATCCCTCCAAAGGAAAAAAAATCTCTGATTTGCATTCTGGAAACCTCCCTATAACTGATTCCTCCTTTTTGTTTTCTTTCTCAAAAATTATTTCCTACATTTTTTGATATTGACCTGTTTCCCACCTCTTGATTTTCAACAATGGATAAAAATACCATTGGATAACATAGCGTTAATTGAAACCTGTTTTCCTGATTGTTCTGAGGGTTCTGTCCTCCTCTTAGACTGAGTCCAACGTGCGAATGGAATGTGTCCTTCCCCTCCCTTGCCCCACCACATCTTTTCAGGGCTTTGCAGGGCTACCATTGATATCCCTTTACAATAGAACATCTAGTTTTATTAGTGGACACACCCAGAGCTGATACATGGCCTGCATTTGACTGAGCCCGCCTTGAGCACAATCTGAAGTGGAATATTATAGGACTAGAAGTCAGGAGCCTTGGGTCCAGCTCATCTTTGGAGGCAGGTCATCTTCTTTGTGTCTGGCTCAGTTATCCCAGCTGTAAAATAGGCATAATACTGTATCTGCTCCATTCACGTCATAGGAGTGTCTTAATCAAATCCTATTCAAGTATTTTGTAAGCTGTTATGACTATGTTCATGAGAAACAATGGAAATCTTTAGTAAGCATAAAACATATCTAGAGAATCGTATAATTTATAAAGATCTATATTTTTATTTCTGTCATTTTATCACCCAGCAAATATTTATCAGGTTCCTATTTCATGCAAGACATGATTCTTAGTGTTACGGAAATATATTTATATGTATATCATGATTCCTGCCCTGAAGGAGGTTATAAAGAAAGTGAGAAAGGAAATACTATATAAAAAGACAGGTAGAGAGATGCCTGGGTGGCTCAGTCGGTTAAGCTTCTGCCTTCAGCCCAGGTCATGATTCCAGGGTCCTGGGATCAAGCTTTGCATCAGGCTCTCCACTCAGTGGAGAGTCTGCTTCTCCCTCTCCCTCAGCCCTCCCCCCCCCAACTTGTTCTCTCTCTCATAAATAAATAAATAAAATCTTTTAAAAAATAAAAATGAAAAGACAGGCAGAGATAGAGTCCATACCTAAGTACCAAAACAGACAGTAGAACACAATGATTGAAAGTACAGGCTTTCAGGGCACCTGGCTGGCTGGGTCAGTAGAACATGTGACTCTTGATCTCAGGGTTGTAAGTTCCAGCCCCATGTTGGCTGTAGAGATTACTTAAAAAAATAAAATAAAATCTTTGGAAGTACAGGCTTTGGCGTCACATCTTCTGGGTCTGAATCCTGACTCTTCAATTAACTAGCCATGTGACCTTGGGCAGTTGATATAACCTATCTGTGCTCAGTTTTCTCATCTATAAAATGGGGATGATAATAGTACCTATCTTACAAGCTTGTTGTGAGGTGAAATATGTTACTATACTATATCAATAATTCTTAGAACAGTGTCTGGCACATACATAGGACACGCTTAATATTCCTAAACATAAAGACATTTTATGGTACAATAATTGAGATAGGGAGAGAGCACTAAAGACCATGATCAAGAGTGGCTCGGGGGTCCTGATCTAGGAGTTGGAGGTTGGAAGACTCAGTGGAGGAGGAGGGAAAGGGATGAGGGACTAGACAGGAGAAGCGGTCCAGACAGGTCACATGGTCTGCAGGAAGGTTCAGAGCCTGGTTTGTGTGAGGCACATTTGGGCCAGCATGAAGAGAAGGCTCAGGCTTTCCAAGTAGTAATATTGTCAGGCGAGGGGGCTGTACTAGGTCCTTGGGGTGGGATAGAAGCTAATCTCTGCTTACATCTCCATGGCCAAAAGCTGGAGAGTGCAAAGGGGCAATATTTCAAAGCTGCCAGCAGACTTTCCCTTGCTCTACAGACTGTGGTTTGAATTTAACTTTGAAAGTATATGTCTTCTATATTTTGAAAGGAAAACAATGTACTTTAATGGGATTTTTGGTCCTGCAAAGATAAACCTAAATATACTATTTCTGTAATACAGAGTTCTCCACAGTGAGATGCTAAACTGCTTTGTAAAATAATGTTGAGGTTATCCCATCAGGATCGCATGAAATTCACAGGACTGTGCCCGACACCTAGACATGCAAGGAGGGAGAAAGGGACACAGGGAGAGAATGAGAAACTTGTTAAAAAGTGTGGACACTTCTGCCCCAGGAGAGGGTAGGAACTGAGCCTCTCTACCTGGTTCTCAGTCCCTGTGCCTTAAGTGCTGTAAACATCTCATCACGGTAAGTGGAATGGTGAAATTAAAATCAACCTTAAACCCAGAACAGCTCCTTCATACAGTGTTCTGCTGAGGGGATGGTAACCTATTCCAGACTTGAAGGGCCAGCCCGGCTCTCCTAGGCTTCCTGAGGAAGGTGTGGCTACTGGCAATGTGGCTCTCGGCCACGTGGTTTCCCAAGTTAATTTCTTACACAGGATTTGCCTTCACACTGACTTTAGAACCCGATCCTCAGGAAAGATCCAGCTCCACTGTACAAAAGATTGTTTTATTGTGGGCAGAATTTATCCCAGGAGATTATGTTTATGGAGAATTATGTTTACGAGAAGGAATATGGGCCTTCCTTGACCCTCTCTTATGGGGGCTCCTATGCTGTGGCTCGAACTTCAGATAGGGAAGACAGCTAAAATCTGTCTTCATGAAGGGTGGTAATCAGGCCCCAGCAAAAAGGTTACAAGACTAGGAGATGAGGAGAGAGACTCAAGGTGGATGCTGTGGGAGGCCTTGGCCTCTGGACTCCAGGGTAATTCATATCTAGGATTCAACGTTTAAGAGTTGGGGAGTCTGTATTATAATTTCTTCTGTTAGCCCTTACTTATCAGTACAGTATTTGTTTTTAATCATGAGCCATGATCTAAGCTATGCTTTGGGCCAAGTGGCAAAAGGTTACAGAACGAAGATGGGCAGTAGTCTTGGAAAGCCAAAGTCGAAAAGATGAGAGTGGAGAGCCTGTGTGACTCAGTCGGTTGAGCGTCTGACTCTAGGTTTCGGCTCAGGTCATGATCTCAGGGTCATGATTTCATGGTTCCTGAAATTGAGCCCCATGTCAGCCTCCATGGTCAGCGGGGGGTCTGTTTGAAGATTCTCTCCTTCTGCCCCTCCCCCTTAAATAAATAAATTTATTAATAATTTATTAATAATTTATTTATTCATTAATAATTTATTAATTAATAAATCATTTTTTAAAAAAGATTAGAGCATCCATGAGGAACAGAACTGCTGATTGGGTCTGGCCCTGGTTGCTGTACCTAATGGTTAGGAAGCTTTTCATCAAAAAAGATTTTACTTCAGTTAATATCTGTCCTCTGCAAGCACATCCTAAATGGAAGTCACAGTACATTATCCCTGAGCAAAGAAATGAAGAAATTCTTCTCAGAAAAGGCAGGACTACCCCTTGAGAAAGGGTGTTCCCATGCCAACAGGAAGCCTTTCAGGACCAGCGCACCCCAGTGCGTCCCCTCTGACTGCATGGGTCACTCATTCTTGTAACCTCCATTTTAGTTCTGTGAAGAAAAAACCAAAATGAGAGACACTGAATGACAGGATCTGGTTGCTGACAGGATGACTGTAGAGAAAACCATAGAACCTTCTTGTTTCCTATTTTGCTTCCTTATCCGTCCTCCCTACTCCATCTCTGTGAAATCTGTCATTATTTCCCAGCTCAGATTTCACATGTCAACAAAAAATTAGAACTGCTTTATAAACACTGGTCCTACCGTGCCAGGCAATTGGCAAGAAGTTACAAGAGTATGCAGTCTCTACTTGCTTTTTATTGCAGAACAGCACATTCCTGGAGACCATGTCATAAAGTGGATCATTGAAAAGCAAATTACATTTTCCCACAGGAACAATGTTATAATTAGAGGCTGTATTCCTGACAAAGGACTTGGCTTCATGTAAATAGTAGATGGGAACAAAAATATTTCACAAAAGCAAAGATTCAAGAACTGTAAATCCTTATAATGGTTTAAAATAATAAAATTTTCTCCCAAGTATTATAAACCAGGCAGGATTAGAGGGAGTACACATTGATTATTCAGGGACTCCAATGTACCGTAAAGTGTACATTAAAATATAACAACTGAGTCATAAATTAGAACCTGAAACTAACTTTAATATAGTCATTACACACTTAATTAACAATGGGAAGGCTGTGAAGAACCGTGGTGAAAATGTGGCATTGTGCGTGAGGAGATCTCATCCTCAGACTTGCCCTCTAGACTGAGTTCTGTGAGGCAAGAGGCTAGACCTGTACATAGGAGAAGCTGCACAGAGCTGGACTCAAAATCATTTTTACAATGAATGGTCCAGGTTTGGGTTATGGCTTGAAGTAATTAAATCACTTTCTCCGGGTTCTTGTCTCGTCAAATATAAAACAAAGATGCTGAAGTTTAAAGTCTCTAAGGTCCCTATGAACTCCACAGTTCTAGGACTGCCATTTTGCTCTCTTAGAATTCACAAGAGTTTCTGGGGATGGTCGACTATTACTTTGGTGAACCTCAGTATGAAACTATAAGTATCCATCCCCTTGAGTGGTCCCCATCCACATTCTGGGCTTGGTCATGTGAATGGCTTTCGTCACTGGGATTTTAGCAAGCGAGATATAAGCAGAGGCTTAGTAAGTACTTACACACTGGGGCTTATTCCGTTGGAATACTCCCTCTTGGAAGCCAGCTACCATACTGTGATGATCCCAAGACCCATGGAGAGGCCACCTGGAGGAGAACCGAGACATTATAGTAGACCACCCAGGCTGAGCTCCCAGCCAACCACCAGTACCAAGTGCTAGTCATGAGAGTAAACATTGGACATTACAGCCCAACTGAGCCCCCAGATGACAGCAGCCCCTGCTGACATCCTACGGAACAGAAAACCTCCTAACTGAGCTCTGTCAACCCACAGAATCATGAAAGATAATAAAAACAATTGTTTTGAGACACCAAATTTTGCAGTAGAATTATACAGAGATAGCCAAATGAATCTCCAAGGCATGGTTTAAATGACTTTGGGCTCTTGTAAAAACCATCCAAAGAGGAATGAATAATGTCTGTTTTCCTTCATGTGAATTTTCCTATATGGGGAAACATTCACAATATTCCAATTATCTTAAAATAGACTGGAAATACTGTAGTAGTATTCAGTAGATACTTGTAGTAGATCAAGATGTTTCCTCTTCCCAAAAAATATTTTTCCTCTTTACCTTCTCTTGAGAAAGTAGAATTGTTCAAATGCACAATCACATAAAGGTCACAAGGAAATGATACTTGCCTTTCAGTCATTCTACTTGACACCTTGTTGACAGCTCTCAGAACATTCCCTCACTACCGATAATCTGTAAAAACAATTATCAAGCAAAACAGAGACTTTAAAATAAGATTCTGCCAGGGTGTGTGGTAGGGCACAACTCCCACTTTTTTCTGATGAAGAAACTGTTGGCATTCAGAGCCAGGGAGAAGTGGGCAGATTTGTGCGAGGCAGTACTTTTCTTAAAGGAAACGGATGAGACCGCCCACCTTCCTCCAGAGATCCTAATGACCGAAACCTGTCAGGGGTGCCCCTGGTCAGCGCTCAGTGACAAGACAAGGAGACCACTGAAATAAAGACTAAAGACAGCATGGGGAGTAGTGAGAGACTGAGGCAGGGGGCCATGCCCTGCATGAAGTAGACAAGTCAAAGGAAGAGTGATTCTGGACTCAGCTTGTGCTCTGGGGAAGCAGCTGTGGGGGAGAATTTTTAAAAATCCCTCCAGTCAGACCAGCTGCTTCAGTTCCATGTGCAGTCCCTCTGGCGGGTCATTAATAAGGGGCGGCAGATGATCTTTCCTCAGACCTTAAAGAACCTGCCTGGCAGCGGGACTGTGCCGGTGCTTGAAATACCAGCCACTTTCCTCAGACACTGCCACACTGTCGTCCCAGGAATGGGGAGGCCTTCTGACTGCCCAGGTTTTGCCCTATCACCAGCTCTGCAACTTGGGAATGCGTTGAGCCGTGCAGAGATGAGTTTCCAGTGGCAGTTACAACACACTCTCACTCTTACGAGTCATGCCTAAACCCCGGATCCAGCAGCAAAAGAGACCCTCACTACACCTCAGCTCCTCCAGGTGATCCCAGGAGTGTAGAACTTGGGAGGCCAGACATTCGAATGTGTGAGGTGGCTCAAGCCATGTCACTGGAATCCTAGAAAGAGATAGGGTTTCATACCATCCTTCTAAGCTGGTCAGGTAAGCTGTGTCCATTTGGGGCCCTTGAAAACACCTCTCGGAGTATCCAAAAGGGGTAGAAGAGTCTCATAATCTTTAATGAATGCTTCCATGTGCCATTCACTATTCTAGATTTTTACATAGATTTTTCATTGAATTGTCATATGTAATTATGAGGTGGGTATTTCACAGGAGGAGCGGGGGCACGAGGAAGTAACATAACCTCCTCCAGGTGATACAGCCAGTAAGTGGTGAAGCCAGAATTCAGACCCAGGGGATCAGTGAGCTACGAAGCCACACTCATGGCCTGCCCGACACCTCAACCCTTGCTGATTTGCCACCCGAAATGTTAGAGGGCAGGTCCCTCAGGAAGCCTTCCTCGGCCTTGGAGTTGGGAGAAAACGGGCTGCAGCAATAATCTCAAAACGTGCTTTCTCTGTAGTTTCCGTTTTAATTTAATCAGCGTATTCAACAATCTGACCAAGTGAAGGCAAACCTGGTTTTGGCACTGAACCAAAAGAAAGACCGTAGCCTACCTACCAACACCCGCCGCCCCCAGAGCTTGTCCGGACACCGAGAGGGAGGTGAAAGGGGAGCTTTAGGCGCATGGTCCTGCTCCGCAGACAGAGCTCAGAACTGTAGCTGTGGGGTTCCTACGGGCCTGACTCATTTTCCCTGAAACTCTGACCTACAGCTCCCTGCGTGCTCGGGGCTCTGCACGCCTCTTGTTGTTATCCGTTAGTGGCAGTATCTGCTATTGATACAGCACTTCATATTTGTAAATCCTTTTCTTCGGGTGTTTGTGCTTGGCTGGTCTTTACGGCCATGGCTCTGTTTGCACTGACAGCACCTTCCCAGGATGATTCCTACAGGTTGAATGATTTGCTTATGGCAATTGCAGAGGTAGAGGCTAGAGAATACAAGATGAGCAGTAAGGAGAAAGAAGAGGAAGGGCACCACCGCCTAGCTTTTTAGGGGAGTCTGGTAAAAGCTCAGAAAACCGGCAGGTTGATTTTAGGTGTTGTTATTTATGATCGTAAAATCATAAAAGTATTATTATTAATGGTATTTTACAATTTATAGCTCCTTTTCAGCTCGAGACATCCCAAGGGTTTTTACAAACTCGATGTGTGTGGCTTCACTGTTTTCATGTAGCCATTGCCCTTCCTCCCTCCTCAAGGGGCCTCTTTCTAACAGCAGAGGCAATGACAGTAGCAAGCATCAATAGAGAAAGCCAAAATCTAGGGATTACAGTTCTCCGCCCCCGCCCAACTCTGCCCTGGGTTAAAAAGGGGCTGGTCTTTGCCCCCACAATATACTGCATTTTCTCGGCAGCAGAGGGTGGTGGCAGCTCAGCACGCGTGGGTGAGGATGGAATCCCTGCCCGTTTGCACCACCAGGGACAATCAGAGCAAAATGAAACTGCAAACATCAACAGGCGAAAGGCTGTAAAGAATTCCAGCTAGAAATCTTAAGATTGGCTCCTGTGTCTTACAGTGAAATACAGATTTTAATGCCCTAAAGACACAAAAATATAATGCCAGCTCTAAGAATGCAAAACAAAAGAAACACAGGGTAAGGTCCTCAAGTCTGAGATTCCGAGGAAATGAGTAGAAGGGTGAAATAGAAAACCACACGCATGTGTGGTGTGAAAGCAGAGAGGTGGCAAGGCTAATAGCTGCATTAGTAACTCTGAGCGAGCATCAAATTCCAAAGTCCCCAAGCCCCCAGCCCCAGAAGCCCAAGTACCTTGCTGAGAGCATGCTGTCTTTGGGGCCTGTTTCCCACTTGTTATTAAGCCCAGCTCTCTGCAGACCCAGAATCCATTTCTTGAGAATCGTGATCTTCTGCTTGAATTAGAAGGACATTTTTACTTACCTGGAAATTTGAAAGGCTGGTTTCGGTACTGACTATTGCCAGCTGCCAGAGGAGAAGTTTGAGAAATAGGCGTTTCTTTATCCCTTCTTCCCCCTTAAAAAGAAAAATGGGTTAGATTCTAAATGTGTTTGGTTGTACTATATTTTATTCTGAATGATTTTAATTACTGAACAAATACATTTATGGCTCTTACCATGTGTCAGACACTGTCTTAAGTACTGAACACTGTCACTCATTCAGTTGTCATCACAGCCCTAAGAGATAGGTACTACTACTTTACAGAAGAGGAGATTTACAGATAAGGAAATGGAGGCACAAAGAGGTTAAATAACTTGCCTGAGGTCACACAGAGTATGAGTAGTAAAGCCAAGAATCAAACTTTGGAAGTCTTACTCAAATCCATTTTTACCTCTGTGCTCTGGGGCTTCCCGTACGTGGGCTAAATTATGCGTGCAAATTCGGAAAGGCAGTTTTCAGTGAAACACCCAGAAAATATTATCAAAGCAAAGGACAATGAAAACTTATAATTTAGGAAAATGGATGTGCCTGGATATATTGTTATAGACTGCTCCCACGAAAATCTTATTTTTAAAATCATGGTGTTATTAGCCTTAAATTCTAAGACCTTTATCTCTTAAGGGAAGTAGCCATGCATTCATTAGTAGTACTTCATTTTGTCTTCTCTAACTGCTTTACAACTTCAAAGAAGTGAGGGTTGGTGGAGGTAGGAAGGATTTGACATGCACAGGAGGACGGGGCAGAGGGATCAGTCCCAGCATTTAAATCCTGGCTTTGCCACTTACTACTCATGTAACCTTGAGCAAGCACTTAACCTTTCTGTGCCTCTGTTTCCTGATCTGTAAGATGGGAGTGATAACCACTTAGGTGGTGGTGAGAACTGAAATAATACACACGAAGTACCTATAGTGCCCGGCACATAGTGAGCACTCACAGAAATTGGGAAATTGGGTAGTGGGATGTAAGGAGAACTAAACAGAAGACCTGAAACCAACAGAGCCAGCCTCCCCTTTCTGTGAGTTGGGGGGGGGGGGGTAGGCACTTGGGGGTGGGGCCTGCATCCCCCAAGGGCAGCGGTAAGGCCTGCCCCGCTGGAGCTGCCCCCTGCAGTTCAGTTTCTGAAATCCCCACCTCTCCCCTGCCAGGGCCCACTTTGGCCAGGCCAGGGCCGGCTCCCCTCCCCATGCATCCTGCGGCGCATCTCAGGGCCACATCGAGCTGTCAGGGGAGATGGAGCTGCTGCTTGGGCTGCCAGGCAGGCAGTTGTGAGGGCTGATTGGCTTGGTCTGGACAAGGGGAAGGGAATGGAGTCTGGGCAGAAATCAGCCAGTGGGAAAGTATCTGGGAGGAGGGACACGTGCATAGTCCTGGGGGTCCCCACTGTGTATTCTGGTAGGGGTCTGCAGAGTCCAGCCTGAGACTGAGGCCCTGAGAATTCCTGTTTCTACTTTTGGTTGTTAATCCTTTTCTTTTGCTTATAATTACATACCCAGTGAGGGCTTGTGGAAGGGATATTGTGAAATGGTATAGTGATACGGTGAAAGCCTTTCTTTATCCCATTGCTTTATCACTCTCCCCAGTGGGGGAAAAAAACCCAGGTAACAATACGGAAACCTCCTTATCATTCCAGACTTTTATATACTTACATGCATGCGCACACCCCACCACACACACAGTGCTTTCCTTTTACCAAAAAAAGGGGCGGTGGGGGTGGGGAGGACTATACTGTTTACAGTTTTCAAAATATGAAACATAAGCCTTTCCAAGACAGAACACATAACTCATTTTTACCAGCTACATATTCTTTCATTGTATAAAGTTCCAAATTTTATTTAAACTATTGCCCCAATGATAGTCATTTTGGTTTTTGGTGTTTGTTGTTGATTGGTTTGGTTTTTTGCCATGTCTCTCTCAATGTGCCTGTGAAAGTCCTTATACACGTGGACAAGTATTTCTGCCAGAAAGATTCTTAGAAATGCAACTGCTGGGTCATAACATGTGTGTATTTTAAAAATTGTAATATATGCTCCAAATTGAGGTAGAACCATTTTCTAGATAAAATGCAAATTCTTGTAATGATTGCTATGCTATATTGCTATGATTGTTATGATTAAAACAATTGTTTTAAAAAGCTCATGATTTGGAGAATACAATAATAAGATACAACATTAAGCACACCACATTCTATAATTAAAGCTTAGAAGATAGATCAAAGAAAGACAAGGGGCACCTGGGTGGCTCAGTCGGTTAAGTGTCTACCTTTGGCTCAGGTCCTGATTCCATTGTCCTGGGATCGAGCCCTGCATTAGGCTCCCTGCTCTGGGGGGAGCCCGCTTCTCCCTCTACCTCAGCCCCTCTCCCCTGCTTGTGCACCTCTCTCTCTCTCACAAATGTTTAAATAAATAATATTTAAAAAAAAAAGAGGCAAAATGAATCAGTTCTAAAATACTTTGTTCCCTAATGATACGTATTGGAACCTCTTCATTGCCTGATATTTCCCTGCGGTGGTTCCCAGTTACTCTAAAAAGTCTGTGTGAGCCCCAGACCAGTTCGAATCAGAATCTTCAGGGGCATAGCTTGAGTTTTCAAATGTTTCCAGGTGATTCCGAATTATGGTGAGATTGAGGACCACAGGTACAATCCTTGCTAGTTATGTAACTTCTGAAATTTTAGCAAAAAAGTAATTTGAATTACCTTCAGTGGCATTACAATTATAAGAGAACGTTAAAGTGCAGTTGTAAATGAAGATTTCGTAGCGCTTAACTGGACAGACTTTATTAAAAAGATATGCAGCTTCAAATACCTTTTATTTTCTTGAATTATTCATCATGTAAAAGACAGTTGTTCACAACTAGGGTAAGAGTATTCGTAACAGGCAGATGTACGATGCTACAGAAACCAAACAATAGAATAAGTTAGAATGTTGAAAAAAGAAAGAAGAACAGATGGAGGCAGGCAGGGTTAATGCGTAGAGTGTGAATCCAGTAGAAGTTTCTGAGGCTCAAAACCACGGAAAAATGCTTTGGAAGGCCAGGGCTCTCCGAGCTTCAGTTTTTAAGAATAGACGGGCACTGTCCAATAAGAGGCAGATAACAAGCCTTGGTAAATATTATTATGACAGTAGTGAAATCACGTCACAGGGGATGAAAAAATAATAAGAGAAGAGAGATCAGCACAGGAGGAGGTCAGGCTAGCAGCCAGCTCCAGTTCCTGTCAGAAGCCAGCAATGATTCATAACGCCATAAAAGGGGATTGCAGAACAGGGGCTTGTGAGGCCGTCGCAGGATTGAAACCCAGTCCCTTTTCTGTGTGGAGTGAGAGTGACTCGTCCTTTTTCTTCCTTTCCCCCTGGAATCTCTGTGCCAAATTAAAAGTCAGCTATTCTACACCAGCAAGGAAGGTTTCCTGCCACTGTGTGTGATTTAAGTCCCTCTTTTACTGATCGTTAGTGAGCACTCCGTATTTCAGGTCAGATTGACTATCTAGCCTACGACACCATAGCCACTGATCCCTAAGCGATTTAGTATTTAGGAGTCTGTTTCCTGATTTTGTTACAAAAACCATTTTCCATGCCCTCCCAGCCTTTTGTTAAGATAAGAGCATGGCTCGAGGCTTAGACAATGGATTGGGTAAAAACTCACAGATGGGGTCAAGCACATTTAGAAGGGTGGAACAGCACGTGGAACCCTACAATTAGAAAACAGCCATCAGCGCCAGGAAATACATGACAATCCCGTGGGTTTCAGCAGCCCTGCTCCTGGTCAGGGCCAGGCCCAGGCCCAGGGGCTTCCAAGAAGAAACGGAGGAGCCCCATCAAGCTGATCAAAGACTCCGCATTCAATCTAAGCTGAAGAATGAGCCCCAAAGCAGACAAAGAACTGTGTGTGACAGTAAATAAAGCAAAACAAAAATAGAAACATCCAACTATGACTTTCTAGTACCTTCAAGACAGTATTGGAAGGGGTGCCTTGGTGGCTCAGTCAGTGAGCGTCTGACTCTTGGTTTCGGCTCAAGTCATGATCTCAGGGTTGTGAGATGGAGCCCAGCGTCAGGCTCTGTGCTGGGCATAGAGTCCACTTGGGATTTTCTCTCTCCCTCACCCTCTGCCCCCCTAATTAAATCTTTAAAAAAAAAAAAAAAGGCAGTGATGGGAGCCCCTCATTAGAAGATAGAGTACTCCAGCTTGTGTCTCCATCAAGCACGTGTGTTGCGTTATCAGCCTTGCTATCGTGACACCAATTGAAATTTTAATGGTGAAGTCATATTTATTTTTTCCCTGGAAGATTGTTAAAAATCTCATGGGCTAGTGTACACATCTTAAAACAATATTCAGGTTCACTTCATTGTTTCAATAAATATATAGCACTTTAAAAGAATCACAGAAGGGGTGCCTGGGTGGCTCAGTTGGTTAAGCGACCTTCAGCTCCGGTCCTGATCCCACGACCCTGGGATGGAGCCCCCACATTGGGCTCCCTGCTCAGTGGGCAGTCTGCTTCTCCCTCTCCCTCCCCTGTTCTTGTGCTTTCTCTCTTGCTATCTCTCTCTCTCTCTCTCAAATAAATAAGTAAAATCTTAGGGGGGAAAAAAAAGAAGGATCACCGAAGCAAAATAAGAATAGGGCAAGAATGGGATAATGCTAGTACAAAAGCTTAGGAATTCCTGAATTAGGAAAAGTCAAGACTATTTCAGAAAGCGCTGAATTTAGATTCCCTCGACAGAGGATGTGTGCAGAAGGATACAGAGAGCAGAGCTACACAAGGGCCTGCTCTGGAAGGAACGAAGGTGACTAGTAGAAGGAAGAAAACCATCATGGCGGAAGTGGGGAGCCATGAAGGTAAAAACAACACTGACTCCGATACGTACAGCAGGAAGGAGCCCACAGCGCACTCGCAGTAAAAATCCATGATAGCATTTACTAAGGAATAGAGAAAAGAAAACAGGGCAGGGAAATGTCACATGGTATACATTCTAGACAACTTAGCTTTGCTATTTTAGTATTGATTTTTAGTTTTTATTCCAAGACACTGCGGCTTCTTTGTGGGGAGTGCTACTCAGAAATTAAAGTAACAATTGGACAAAAAAACGTGTTAACAAACACACACCAATAGTGATTGTGTGTCTCTCCCCTAACCATTGCCCCTCACTGTTTGAGCCAAGAGGCCGCTAAAGCTCCTACGCTTGTTTGCTGGACTAGTGCCCCATGAGAACAGCGGATCTTGATTCTTTGATTCTCTCAAATTTGACTAACCGTAAGGTTGGTTTTTACGTTTACAAACATTCAGATGCAGACTGACTTTCCAGTCTTCGTCTTCCCATAGTCTCTCAACCCATGACCATGGGCCACCTTTCAGGTAGGAGCCCACGTGGTAAGTGCAACCCTTGACTTTCAGGCTGGGTTCTCCTTCAAATTTCGTAGGTGACTTTGAGGGTAGCATAAGAGTTGATGGAAAGAATGGGACCGAGAAGGCAAAGCACTCCAGAATGTCACTGTACCCCCCCCCCTCCCTGTAATATCAACTCCCGAGAGCTGTTGTCTGTCTGGATGCTGGGTGGGGAGGAAGAGTGTGGCTACTCATCCCCGACATGGACCAGTTAACTGAGAAGCAGAGGTCAAATGCCTGAGCGGAGAACTCACACTCTCTCTCCTCTTGTTTGTTGCCTTTTCTGGTTTCTTCTGTTTCAGGAACTGTGGATCCCACACGTTGATCCCTACCTCGGTTTCTAACACAGCCAGCCAGGTTTTAATGGGGAAAGACACAAGAGGGACTGGCAACTATTTCAGCCTTTTCCTCTAAGTGAACATTCTTTTTTTCCATCCCTTCTGCATTAACGTGCTACAGTACTTTAAACTTCTCCCATCATTAAGCCTTCGGAGTGAAATATTGAACTGATTAATGTGGCATTTTCCACTAAACTGTTTCAGGAAATGTTGCACCTTACCAGTGGGATGCTTTTGAATAATGTAATCTCCTTAGTATAATTAAAACTAAGTTCTGAAGTTAGTACCTTTTCTCCCTGGAGACACTCATCAAAATGTCAAGTGTTCCTTCTAGTAGAACTGCAATCCCATAATACAAACAAATATATTACCCACTGCTCCTTACTAGCAAGGGGCCTTTGCTGCATTTTTTGTCACTTATTTCTAAACCTGAGCAAGTGGCATAAGAAATATGCTTACCAGGTAGCTGGGGTGACCTGACTACCCAGAGCAGTGTTCTTTGCTAGCTGCCTGGTTTGCGTTTACTAATATTTCTTTTGACTGTTTGTCTTCAGCGGATGAACTTTTTGTTGTGTTGTTATTTACGTGTAGAGAACAGTGTAGATCTAGAAGTCCTTGGTTCTCCTAGGGCTTTCACTTAGTTTGAAAGGGGGGAAAAGTCAGAGATGCACGCCCTCTTCTGGCTGAGAAGCATTTAGCAGAAGGATCCTGCAAACCTAGCAGGGTTTTCACCCACCCTTTGAAGACGGCTCGATATATGGTACATAATAAATGAGGAATCAGTGTCATGCTCAATGTTTGCCGCATTCTTCTGTCTAAGGACAGGGTCAGGCCTGGCCTCAGAGAGTTGGTCCCAGCTGCCTGGCTTTCAAGAACTCTAGAGTAAGTTAGGTGGGTGGAGCATTACCCAGGTAAGCAAGAAGGTAGAGAGAGAGATGCTGCCAAGAGTCCTATCCTTCTCTGGAACAAACATTAAACCCAAGACAAGGGTAAGTTCATTCTACAGGTTCAGGAGACTTCTTTCTGAGCAGAAAGCTGAGACAAGCCAGCATTTCTTGCTAATTACATGCTTTCTCTAGAAAAATATGAAAGGGCTTCAGAGGTTTCCAAATAGCAGCCTGTTATTTTCTGATGAGTATGATTACTCCAATATTTTGCATCCTCGAGATCCTATTAGAATCTCTGAGAACCCACACTACCTTTGAGGAGCCCCGTGCCCAAATCAGGTGGCCCTGCCAGTCTCCATCTGGGAAGGAGGTGGGAGGAAGTGACAAAGGAAAGCACAGACTCTCGGAGACAGAAGGAGCCCAGCAGGACTTTGCAAGACAAATATTCAGTGCTGGAACGTGCTTCTTACCAAATAATGTTTTTATTCTCTAGAAAACATGCTGCTTTCCAGTGTGAAGGCCAGGCTGGCTGCCACTTCCCTTTTCTTTGCCAGCCAACTAGTCATTAGCAAACAATGAGTGATAGGACAACTGCATAGGAAGAAGGAAGGGGACACGCACCAGCACAGGGGAGTTAGGAGAAGAGTGTCAATGAGGAGAAATTATTCAAGTATCAGGCTGGATGCTGCTGTCTTGCCGGGGAGCTTCGGGGTGAAGAACAAGGTGAGGTTAACGGAGCTGAGGAAGCCTGTCTCCCAGCCACAGCGCTGGGGTCAGGCGTACCTGGGGATATGTGCTGCAAGTGTGTGCACACCCCTAGCTGTGGCTGGAGAAGAGGGTTTTCTGTGGCTACCCAGTGACAGACATGCTGGGAGCCAAGAATTCCAGAAAATAGTTTTCTCTTCATCTCAGTTAAAGCTGTTTGGATGGCAAATATTAGAAATCCTCTTTAACTTCACGAAAGACAGGCATTTATTGGAAAGAATCCTGGAGTGTCTCCTATGATCCAAGGGCAGCAACGACAATGTGGGCTGAGCTGCTTGTGTCTCTGGAGCTGTGAACGAAAAAGCAGCGAAGGCGCCAGGCAGCCACTCTTGCTGCCTGCCTCGCTCTGTTCCCCGGCGCCACGTGGTGTCTCGTCTCCCTGCTGGCTTTGTCCCCGCTTTTTCCTTCTCTCTGTAATCTCTGCTGCGTGTTTATAGGTCCAAGCCCAGGGGCTGTGGCCCCGGAGTTTATTTGTCCTCAGTTCACATGACCCATAAAAGTGAATAAGTGGTATCCATTCTTTCCAATTCCCCATTTCCAGCAGAGACGGTTTGCTCCGTCTGCTGTAGGTTCATCTGTTTCCTAAGCAGCCACAAAAGGAAGAAAAGGGCATGCCCTATAAACATGGCCATCAGGATTCACCCCTACGAGCAAGGAGATATTTCTGAGAGAGGAGGGTGATGGGCTGGGAAGAAGGGCTAATGATAAACACATTTTCACATTGATTCTGAAGGACCATAAAATACAGCTGAAGTGATTCTATGAAGTGCCAAAATAATGAGCAGTTTTTTAGGGGGAAAAAAAAACTATTAGAATTGTGCCTGTTTCTGAAAACTTTTTAAAAGGGGCACCAAAGTATATTCCATACCAGAAAAGATAACTGATTTGGAAGTTAGAGGATCTGAGAATGACTCCTGGCTCTCCCAAACTGGCCATATGAACAAACAACATAATCTCCTAACACTGTTTTCTCATCTGTATTAAAAAATAATAGTAGGTACTGTATTTGTGTCATAGGGCTAGATGGGAGGGGAATATACTACGGTACCTATGGGAGAGGTAGGAATTAAGAAGAGTTTGGGGTTCTATGGCTAATAATTACAGGTCACATAGAGACTTGGGACTATGGTACAGTTGGATATAAGAAAGAAAACCACTGGAATTGCTCCGTCCACCACCAGCCTTACCTGTAGCACTCTGGAGGAACGGAGCTGCGAATTCTTAGTCTTCCCAAGCTAGAGCAGTGCTTACAATTGCTAAGGAAGTACTTGGAGGTAATCATAAAAGCTAGGTTGAGAATGATGTTCATGGAGAAATAGGGGAGCTCCGACTGCTGCCCACTGGGTCAGAAATGTGGCAAATCCAAAACTGGTTTGTGGGGTGTAACCCTTTGTTTAGCGAAGCCGTTCAGTGAGACTAAAGTGGTGCTTTAGTGAGTTGAGTTAAAAGGCTGGTTACTCTCCCCTGGGGTGTGGAGGGGCAGGGACAGGAAAAGTCCAATCTTCTGGCAAGTGTATCTTCCCAAGTTTGTTGTGAAGACCTGATGAGATAACAGATATAAAAATGCTTTAAACACTATAAAGCACTACACATATGTAAGTTATTATAATTATGATGACTAACAATGTCATAAGGGTAAACCATTAAATCAGTCACACAGATGGGCGCATGTACTCAGTGCCTCAAAGTTATCAAGCAGAGAGCCTAAAGCAATTGGATCATCTTCCTCGCCTTATAAGTTCCTTTTTTCATTCAACTTTTGTGGGTTTGTGCCTCCATAAAATCAGAAGATATATTTGGCTTCAGGCTATTGCTTTCTCAGCTGAATGGAGGAAAGCCGCCTTTGATTATTCATATTCCAAATCTGTCGTGAAAGGGAAAATGTATGTCCATCTCTGAGACATATTGCATGCTACCTACCTAGTGTTCCAGAGAAATGTCAAATGAAAGCTGGGATTCTGGTTTCTTCTTTCAGTTCCTTGCAACCAGGATGGGGTATGTGAGTGTTAAAGAGGTGAAAGAGGAAGAGGGGTAGAAGGCAGAGGTTACAGGCAGAGAATGACACAGAGATAGGGACGACTCTGTTTGCAGTGGGTCCTTGTGAGGCTCAACAGAAATTAAATAAAAAAAACCAGCAGGGGCACCTGGGTAGCTCAGTCAGTAGGGCGTCTGATTCTTGATCTCGGCTCAGGTCATGATCTTGGGGCTGTGCGGTTGAGCCCCGGCACCCAGCTTCCTGCTCAGCACAGAGTCTGCTCGTCTCTTCCTACCCCCAACTTGTACTCTCTCTTTCTCTCTCTCTAAAATAAATAAGTAAATAAAATTTTAAAAAAGGAAAGAAAACAGCAGTCATTCCTGCAGCTCAGTGGCACTAGGAACCCTGAAGTACAATTCTCGTATATCCAAAAACAGGTGGGCAGCACATAAGAGCCACTTGCACATAGCAACCAATACAACTTGAGATATTTTTTTTTAAGATTTTTTAAAGTAATCTCTACACCCAATGTAGAGCCCGAACTTGCAGCCCCGAGATCGAGAGTCATATACTCCACTGACTGAGCCAGCCAGGCGCCCCTACAACCTGAGACTTCAGGTCAAAGATAGCCATTTTTATTTTAATGATTTTTTATTATATTATGTTAGTCACCATACAGTACATCCCCGGTTTCCAATGTAAAGTTTGATGATTCATTAGTTGCGTATAACACCCAGTGCACCATGCAATACATACCCTCCTTACTACCCATCACCGGTCTATCCCATTCCCCCACCCCTTCCCCTCTGAGGCCCTCAGTTTGTTTCTCAGAGTCCATAGTCTCTCATGTTTCATTCCCCCTTCTGATTACCCCCCCTTTCTTTATCCCTTTCTTCCCCTACCGATCATCCTATTTATTATGTTCCATAGATGAGAGAAATCATATGATATTTGTTTTTCTCTGCTTGACTTATTTCACTTAGCATTATCTCCTCCAGTGCCATCCATGTTGCAGCAAAAGTTGAGAATTCGTTCTTTCTGATAGCTGAGTAATAGTCCATTGTATATATGGACCACAACTTCTTAATCCAGTCATCTGTTGAAGGGCATCTTGGCTCCTTCCACGATTTAGCTATTGTGGACAATGCTGCTATGAACATTGGGGTGCATATGGCCCTTCTCTTCACTACGTCTGTACAAAGATAGTCATTTTTGAGCAGTGAACAGACTGGACCCCAAACTAAAAGATTGTCATGGAGGACTATAGAAGCTTGTCCACTCAGTTCATGTGGGGTGTAAGTAGAGACTGGAAAAGAGTCTTTTGAAATGAGTATAGTAAGGTAGATCCTTTGACCGTATATAAAATTTATATTTTGTGAAATAAAAGATGATGGAACCTCCAAAACCTATGTCAAGCTTATGCTCAGTATTTTTCGTCTCTCTTTTAAACTTCTCACATCCATCAGTGAAGTACTGCATGTTGTAAAGTCAGGGGCTAATAGCCACACGAGACCATTAGCTCCATTCGAGTACAGTGGTTATCTGTGTAAGACATGACCCTGGGCCCAGGCAACATACAGTAGAGTTGAGGAAATAAGAAAAACACAACAGGAGAAGGCCTGTATAAGCATTTTGCATACCGTATGCCAGGCCCAGCATGTGGATTCCCAGAGAATCGGCGGAATTACTATGGCAGTTATTATTGATAGAAGTTTACTCTCAGAAGCATAAGAATGATGTTAAGAAACACATCCCCACTGGTTACATGGCCACCATCACCTTCCTCCTACCCCTTGGAAGGTACCAGGAGGCCTGACCATGAGCCGGTACCCCAGGGGGATCTGCAGGGGCAGAAGGATAGGGGGCAGGCATCTGTCTCTGAGCCGTCTGGAGCATGAAGAGTCAGAACGGGGAGACCAAGCCAAGGCCTAAAGAAGTGCCAGGAGTCAGAGCCCGGGGAATTAGGGCCAAAAGCTAAATCCAGACGCTTCTGGTGAACGGGAGAAGTCGTGGGTCAGGAGCCAGGTAGCATCCAGAGTAGAAAAGAAGCCAATTTGGACAAATCAAGGAAGATCCTGGGAGGTTGTCCAAAACGGTGCTAGAATAACCTTTTATAGGCCACTGGGCATGGCTGTTTAACCATCCTAAAGCTGAAGGGTCAGGGCCATGAACAATACCGCAGGACAGAAAAAAGAAAGAAGAAGAAAAAGAAAAAGGTGATGGAACCAAGGAAAAGAAGTCACAATTTGTTACTAAGTATAAAGAGGATATATAGCCTGGGAAGGGGGAGGTGATGAGCATTTGGGGAAGATACTTACTGCAAGTTTGTAAATTCAGAGCTGAGGAAACCTTTTCCATTAGACCCTTTGTTTGTAAGTAGGATAGGCTGACTGGTAGTTCTGTTTATCTGCACTTCCTAACAGGATGGCCTTCTCCTCAAACTCACTAGATTCACAGTAATGGCCATTCTAGACCTTATGCCCCCAAAAACATAACTCTTATTAAGATAAACAGGAATGATAAATAAATAGAAATACAATCTTACAGAATTATCTTAAAAAAATAAAAGCTCATGTAACTCATACTTCAATTACACTTTTAAATATTAGAGTTACTACTCCTTTCCTTATTTTCCTCATGGCTTCTAGGAATGTAGCTCTTAGCTCCTTCTCATAGGAGTGGCATGGAAATAACGGAGATTAGCGCCAGGACGACCTTGGATGAAGGTCTACTTCTACCTAGCTCTGTGACCTCGGGAGGTCCCTTGATGTTTGCAGATATATGAAATGAGTGATGATACATGTCCTTACTGTATAAAGGAGTGAATGTGTGCGGTGGATGAGAATATATATGTTAAAGACTGTTATAAAGTATGCAAGGTCCTACACAGGTAATAAACCAGTTTTTGAGATCACAGTATTATAATCCAAAGGGAGCTTAATACCTTCCTATCCTGAGCCTTTCAAATCTTTTAAGATGAAGGACCTTGTCTTAGTCATTTCAGGTTGCTATAACGAAATACCACAGACTTGGTAGTGTATAAACAAGAAGCCTTGATTTCTCACAGTTCTGGGGGCTGGAAGTTCAAGGTCAGGGTGCCAGCATGGTTGGGTTCTGGGGAGGACCTCTTCCTGGTTGCAGACTGCCCCCTTCTTGTAACCTTACAGAGTGGAAAGAGAGCAAGAGAGCTTTCCGGGGTCTTTTTACAAAGACAGGAATCCCATTCGTGAGGGCTCCACCCTTATGATCTCGTCACCTCCCAAGGCCCCACCTCCTAATACCATCACAAAGGGGGTGAGGATTGCAACATACGAATTTGGGGGGAACACATATGTTCAGTGTGTAACAGACATTTTCTTCAAATAAAATCGTATTTAACAAATAAGAGCAAGAGCTGTTCTAATAAAGCAAGAAAGAGGAGGTACCACACCCCAGGTAGATTTAGATCACCCCGGGCCCCAGCCCCACGGCCCCGCCTCTGTGCTGGAGAGGGGAGGGTGTGGCCTCGGGTATGACTTGGTACACAAATTTTAAACTCACGGATCTCTTCCAGCCTCCTTAAATTACAGGTGAGGAAACTGAGGTCACAGAGTGGGTTACAGTCCCTTCTATAAAATATATTTCTAAAACACCAATTAGCTTATACATGATTTGTACCTAGGGGAATGATGTCAGTAAAATAGGATGTTATATTAGTTTATATATGTTTGGGGGGCTAGAATAGCAGGAGAAAATAAAAGGAAAAACCATCAACTCAGCTTTTTTACAAGCAGGAGCCCATTTAGATCTATTAAAAATAAATAAAAAGGTGTGCCCGCGTGGCTCTCAGCTGGTGGCAGGCTGCCCCTGCTCTTGTGCCCACTGTAGTAGCAGCAGCCCCGCTAACGCAGAGTTCCACTTCCATCTGTATTAGCTCAGTGCCCCCACGCCAGCATTTCCACTCTGGTGTTTTTGTGCTTTATTAATATTCCCCGGTGTGGCCTCTGGCCATGCTGAATGCCTGGGCTTTGCCAAGGGTCTACAAAGGTACTGTGTCAGTCCGCTCAGACTGCCATAACAAAATAACTCAGGCTAGGTGTCTTAAACAACACAAGTTCATTTTTTTCACAGCTCCGAAGGCTAGAAGTCCAAGATGAAGATGCTGGCGAGTCCTGGCTTGCAGATGGCTATCTTCTTACTGTGTTCCCATGGAGAGAAAGAATGCAAGCTCTCTGGTCTCTCTCCTCTTTTTATAAAGACACCAGTCCTATAGAATTAGGGCCCCACCCTTATAACCTCATTTAACCTTAATTACCTCCTTAAAGGTCATATGTCCAAACAGTCACACTGGGGTTTAGGGCTTCAACATATGAATGGGGGAGGGGACAACTCAGTCCATAACAGATACCAATTATGTTTTTGTTCACATTCTTATTAGTGTTACATCATTTCATTGGTCTGTCACTCACTTTATATTTCCCATAGGATTGAAAAGATACTTTTCGACCCAATGTTGGTTTCACTCATATGTGGAACATAAGGCAGAATGCGGGGGACCACAGGGGAAGGGAGGGAAAACTGAATGAGAAGAAATCAGAGAGGGAGACAAACCATGAGAGACCCTGGACTCCGGGAAACAAACTGAGGGTTTCGAGGG
>NW_024426663.1:40892304-40902940 GCF_017311325.1 Ursus maritimus | reverse complement strand
TGGGGCTGGGGTCACAGGGTGATGGGTATTAAGGAGGGCACATGTTGTGATGAACACTGGGTGTCCTTTGCAACTAATGAATCATTGAACACTACATCAGAAACTAATGATGTACTCTATGTTGGCTAACTGAACATAATAATTAAAAAAATATGGAGAAATGGCCACTCCCTCATACGTCTGGTGATAAAATAAAATTGGCACAACCTTTATGGATGGAAATTTAGTAATACATATCAAAAGCCTAGAATTTGTGCATATCCCTTAACTCAGACATTCCATTTCTAGTCATTTATCCTCAAGAAACACCAACCTGTAGCTTCAAGGATATTTACCAAAGCTTTACAATTTGGAAAATTGGGAGGTACTTTAAATGTTTAACAATAGGGGAGTGATAAATCACTTGATGAAATTCTGTAGGCTATTAATATAATAATGTAGAGCATGGAATGTGGAAATACACACTTAATACAATAAGTGAATAGAAATGGATTTAAAATTATGTAACGGATATCCCATATGATTCCTTTTTTACTAAAATATTACACCGTAGGTTTTAGGTATACTTAGAAAAAATGTTAAAATAGTACCTCTGGGTGCTAAGACTAAAGCTGATATTTTATTCTTTCTGTTTTCTCTTATTCTCCGCAATGAAAAAGCAACATGTTTATAAAAATACATACGTAAATATTTACATCTAGATACATATATGTGTATGTATGTACACACACACGTATACACACATACATGCGCACACACACGTTTGTGTTTAAACTGTTAGAGGAGTAGGAACCATAAGGTAAATGAGAACTTTTATTTCAAATGATCATTTGCATCCCTCACCCATTTCTTAGAATCTTCTACATGTTATGAATTCCCTGGAGAATCTTCTCCTTCTTTCAACTGACAAAGCAACAAAGGCATTACAACAATCACAGAAGTCTGTTTCTAGACAAATCGTCTCTGTTAGACAACCAATCACCCCATCTTCCCTTATTTTCCATCCTTTCAAAAGTCAAGGAAAGAAAAGGGGAACCAACAATACAGCTTAATAGTAACACTTTCTTAACAAATAATTTTCTACTCTTCTCCACATGGTCAGTAGCTTGAGAGGCCAAGGAATATCTGTAGGACTGTTCTGTAAGGTGATTTTAAACATCAGCATCATTCTTGTCCAGTCGAGATAGCATTTCCTTGGGAGACTTAAATAGTTCCTTGAGAGTGGTTCAGGTCTCTGAGCTAAATATGTATGTAGGCCCTGTGGTGGAGCGTATTTGCCAGTGAGACTATTCAATGCCCAGGTACACAGGCAGTATGTGTTTTGCTACAAATGTTTTCCCAGTAAACAAGAGCAGAGCCATCAAAAGAAAGGGAATGCTAATTTTAAATCAATTAAATTCAAACAGAAAGGCTTCCTTTGGGTATAGTTGCCTTTTAGTAAGCACACTAATTTTGGAGACTTGTAGTATTTACCCACAAATTGTTTTTGAAGTGTCTGTGGCATTGAGGAGTTGAAATCAAACTGGTCTGTCCTGCAGCTCCTTCCCAGTCCATGAATTATTGAGGGTGGAATTTAATGGGGCCATTTCTGCTCATCCCCCTGTTCTGGTCAAGGTAATGCATACTCTCTCATTGTTGCATGATAGAGCATTCTGTGTAAGGTTCACAGACACAGAAGGAGATGCCCAGGATATTGGGAATCACATGGTTCTGTGGGTCCTTCTTCCAGTCACATTAGGACCACTAGACAGAAGGAAATACATCAAGATAAACTGCGGCCCAGGATATCAGTCTGGGGAGGAGAATGGACTCTGAACTATGGGATCTGTCCAAGTGAGGCGGACCCAGCCCTTGACCTCGCTTAAAGATGTGCCTCTGGCCCTGAGTGGCCTCTAGGGACACGTGGGAAGGGAGAAGGAGCAGCTGGAGTCCTTGCCAATCCAGTTCAGTCAAAGGGAGGATCATGGTCTCGAGCCTATGGGGAGGAAAATGGTTGGATCACTTCCACGCAAAGGAATGGCTCCCAGAGATGACAACCATAGCCCAGCATCTTACACAAACAGATCAAAGGTGGTACAAGAATTTCTGCAAATGGTTGTTCACCTTCCAACGCACGAGTCACTAAACATCCAGTGTTTGGGGTTGAGATTTACTGTCATTGTTTTTATTGTTGTCTGGGGTGAGTTATGGGATTGAAAGCAATTTGGATATTGTCTCCCTCCATGGGGCTCTGCAGCCAAAAAGAGATTGATGAAAAGCAGGGGTTTGGGGCGAGTGATTCCAACACAGCGTTTCTCAGAGCAATACAAATGATAAGGCTGTTACTTGGGAAAACAACAGTCCGTAAGAGTGATTTCATTGTCTCTGATTGGGAAGGGCAGGCATAAACATTAAATACAGTTCATGACATTGGGGAATGACGGATGAGAGGATGCTACACAGTCTTGTTTCCTCATAAGGATTCCTCAGTGTTTGCAAAAGCCATATTTTTGTACAGTCCAGGAGGCAGCAAGACAACTTGGCAGTCGTCCTTGACATTGGTACAGCATTTAAAATGTTACCAAACACTTTAATACATTTTATCACAATTGATCCTCAAACTCACACCCTAGGTAGGAGGGCAAGCACTCCTGTTTTACCAAACTGAGGGTCAGAGAGGTCAGTGACTAGCCTCATTTTACCCAGCCAAAATGTTCCTTCTCATCCACCAGCACGCCCACTCATCGAGTGGAAGTCAGGAGACTGGAAGTCCATTATTTGTTTCTCACCAACTATTTAATGAACATGTATTATATCTCAGTTGCCTGTGTATACTATAGGATTATTAGCAATCATGGAACAATACTGTTTTTAAAATAAGAGGTGTATGACTGAAACCTGGCAACAGTTTTAGAAGCCAATCAGAATAAATGAGGAGCTGCAAGTAATTTTTTAACCTGTTGTGTAAGCGCCACTTGAATCCAACAAGAAGAGCAACCACCACGTGAAAGATGGTCCTCCCGTATGCTGTGTTTGGCCATGGTCTAAATGTGAGGTGCTCCAGCTACATTCTAAGGGAAATGAAATCTCATCTTAATCTTGGATTTATGTTTACAAATATTTTTACAAACATTATTGACAAATAACAATACTTGCTTGCGTTTTGGGGTTACATTAATGACAACCAAGTATTTTTATGTACATGATTTAATTGACTCCTCATTCCACCCCTGAAGACCAATAAAGATAAACATTCTTACCACCTGCCCCTGGAGCCCCCATTGGGAAGGTGGGCACACTAAGACAGAGAGATCAAGGGTCACCTGGGGAACATGCATCACATGTGAAGTGAGCAAACCTAAGCTTGAATGGCAGGTCCACCGCTTGCTGGTATAAAGGCCTTGGAGGAAGCTTCTGAATCTCCCTGAGCTCCAGGAAAAACTTAGTGAACTTACAAGACAGGTCAGTTACTTACCTGTTCTTTCTCGGTCCTGCATCCACCTTTCTCCATTCAGCTGTGTGAAGCTAGAGCTAGAAACCTATGGCCCACGGTTCTCAGGCTCCCTCACCTATGACTTCCTGTTAGTTTCTCCCAGTAGGAAACACAGATCCAGCAACAGAGGGTGGGAGCCAAGGAGAAGCCGTTCTTCTCTCTCAGCTTGCCAGAGTATCTGGAGGCTGCTTCCTTTTGTGATTCTAGCTCCTACAGTGGGCCTTCTCTCCATGGTTCTAGTCCAATAGCACGTGGGCTCCAGATTCTGCCACCTTGATCTCCTCTCTTTTTTGCCCCCATCCATGGAAGTATGACTGGTTTCCGAAGCTACTCATTTCTGGCAATGACCTCTTCTTTTTCATTGTTCTCCCAGTATCTTATCCTCCTGTTCGTTTTTATAACCCATCCAATATATACATAACCGATTTCTTGTATGAAACGTCTTTGAACTATCCAAAATGGGCTCTGTTTTCTTAAATTCATCCTGACTGACACACAGAAGAACCTAGCACAAGAACTGCCACATAGTTATGTGTAAACATCAAACAATTAAGAAAGAAAAGACTTGCCAATGTTATATGTTGGGAACCACCACGCTGCTCTCCCAATACCCTGCCATTGGAGCTTTGTGTTAGGTGTGATAGCTGTATGAGAATTGCTATGTATTAGCAATCACAGAATGCTTCCAAATACCTAGAAGTTTGAGATTTTTTAATGACGCATGCACCAATTTAATGTAATTTCCAAGAGAGGGATGATAAAAATACTGACCTACCTCATAGAGTTGGTTGGAACAACTAATTAGCTCTCATAAAAATACTTCAACCACCTTAAGTACCTCATAAAAGTTTATTATGAGTAGTAATGCTAATAGTTAAACATATAATGATGGGCATCAAATGGGCATGCTCCACAAGCTGATGGTGTTTTAAATTCTCTTTACGATCTCACTGTTGTTTAGCAGTTCATATGTTGAGAGCTCTTCACAGCTGTAAATTAGTTAATCCCCATGACACTCACTCCTGAGAGATAGGTCAGTATTATTTCCTATTACTATGGCAACAAATCCTATGTAAATACCCAGTGATAGAAGTTGGACCTGAGAGACAAGAAAGGTTAAGTGACTTGTTCAAGGCCACACATCAAGTAGGTGGCAGGGTCAGCTTTCAAATGCAGAGGTGCTGACCCCACAGCTCACACCAGTCTACCTGGTCAGCCCTGAGGGGATCACTGACGTTCATTTGCTTAGAAATTCAGTGAAACAGAAAATATCAGTATGGTCTCTAACTTGGAACAAAATAGGAACAATTATAGTTTGCAGGCATAGAATAAAATAACTATATTTTGTCAGCCCATCAATGACAGGCAGCAACAGGCAGGACAGCATGAATTCTAAAGACAGACCTTTCAATTTCATACCCCAGCTCAGCCTCTGCCGCATACTCGCTATGCAAACTATTCATACACGCTACTTGACTGCTCTGAACCTCAGTTTCAGGGCCTAATAGTAGTAAAATGAAGCTAGTAATGGGATCCACTTCAACGTGGTTACAGTGAGGATTTAATGTAGAGCTCTTAGATAATAAGCATGCAATCAATCTCAGCCCTAGTAGAGAGATGGACCCTAGTACACAAGAAGTTTTTTGCTCTCCAACAATGTTGATCGAGGAAAGGGATGCTTAAGACACAGACCCTGCCCTCAATGAGCTTTCAGTATAATAGGTTCTACAATGTGTAACTTTTTTTTTAAAGATTTTATTTATTTATTTGACAGAGACAGCCAGCGAGAGAGGGAACACAAGCAGGGGGAGTGGGAGAGGAAGAAGCAGGTTCCTAGCAGAGGAGCCTGACGTGGGGCTCGATCCCAGAACACTGGGATCACACCCTGAGCCGAAGGCAGACGCTTAACAACTGCGTCGCCCACGTGCCCCTACAATGTGTAACTTGCCAAACAATATAAGGAGACATCTCCCTGATATGGGACCATTCATTGTTCACGCAAGGCCACATGTTTCAAAGCAAATGATGTGATTCCTCAGTTCTCTGATAGGGAGTGCTCCTTCGCTCCCTTCCCTACCTATCTTTGGGTTTCTGTTTTCATTTAATTAACTTTATTTACACTTTTTGTAAAAAGGCAGAACACAAGTAAACTGTCACTTCAAGTTTTCACATGTTAGAGTGTGCCATGGGTCCTCAAGGTAGCAGGATCCTGTCTGGCCGAAGTGTGTAGGCAAGAGGTGGGACTGGAATTTGGTCTTAAAAGATAAGTCTGCTGTCAAAGCCCAAAGATGGCTGTGCCCTTTGGTGGGGGCGGTCAGGAGGGTGGCTCTAGGGATCGAGTGGGCAGACGTGAACAATGGGATAGCAGACCTTAACAAAGGAAGAATGGAAGGATGGTTATTGAATGCTTGTTATGATCCAGCAACTAAGTTGGCACCTTACATTATTTAACAAAGGTCACATGACTGGTAAGTGACCCCAAATCAATTCACCTGTTCCAAGTGTGAGGCGCTGCAAGAGAACCATCGATGACTTCAAGAGTGGAAAGCATGACACAAAGTGGAACTTCTCTGAGATTGCTCTGGGCATAGTATTTAGAAAGGATTCAACAGGGAGCCTGGGAAAAGCCAGAGAGGGAGATTAATAAATAGTATGTGAAGAGGGATGAAAGCTGGAATACAGTGGTGATGTCAGTCTGGAAGGGAGAGCTGTCCAGTGACACAGTTCTACCTGCATAATAGAACCACCTGGAGAGAGTGTTAAAACTACTAATGTGTAAACTCATTGACTCTTACAGACACAGTAGGTGGGAATCCAAGGTTACCATGTAAAGCTTACACTAAAAAGAAAGCAGACAGAAAGAATTAATTAAAAACAGAGAGCTCAGGTCACTTGTTTTTTATTATGATAAAAATAGACATCATAAAATTTACCATCTTAAGGATGTTTAAGTGTGCAGTTTGCTAGTGTTAAGTGTATTTCCCTGGTTGTGAAACAGATCTTTAGAACCTTTCCATCTTGCAGAACTGAAATTCCATGACTGCTAAACAATTTGCCAGCTCCTGGGAACACCATTCTATCTCCCACAGCTACAGATTTGACTGCTTTACAACCCTCAGGTAAGTGGAATCATATAGTACTTGTCCTTTTGTGACTGGCCAATTTCACCTGGCATGATGCCTCAGAGTTCACCCATGTTACAGCATGTCACAGAATTTCATGTTTTTAAGGCTACATAGTAGTATTCCGTTGTATATCATATACACCACATTTTGTTCATCTGTTCAATGGTTGGATATTTGGGTTGCTTTCACCTCTCAGCTACTGTGAATAGCGCTGCCATGAACATGGTTGTGTAAATATCTCTTCAAGAACCCTGCTTTTGATTCTTGTGGATGTATACCCAGGAGTGGAATTTCTGGGTCATACAGTAATTCAATTTTTGATTTTTTTGGTAACTTCCATACTGTTTCCATAGCAGTTGTACCATTTTACAATCCTACCAACAATGCACAAGGGCTACAGCTTCTCCATATCCCCACCAACACTTACAATGTTCTGGGCTTTTAATAGTGCCCACCCAAAAGGGTGTGACTAGGGGCATTTTTTAAAGGTATTCATACAAAGAAAATTTCCAGAACAAAAATACTTATCATCCTAAATACCAAAATAATTTTGAAAGGAATGAAAACAAATTGTATAGAGAAATATAGCAAATGTAACATAAACATAATAATAACATAAAATAGTATGACAGAATTAAGACCATCACTGTTGTCAGTAAATACCTATAAGGCTTAATTCACTTGCTCAAGGATTCGCTATCTGGCTCACAAAGCAAGACCCAACTATAAGCACTATTCAAGAAACACAATACAAGTAATTCACAAAGGCTAAAAATAGGGCATCGGCAAAGATTTTCTAGGCAAAAAGAAACAGTGAAAAGCAGGGTTGAACTCCTGAAATCATGACATATATTCCAAGGGGGGTGGTGCAAACTGCACTGTGTCTCTATTAAACTCCTAATTTGGGTAATGGCATGGTTATGAAAGAGAATATTCTTCTTCTTAGGAAGTACATTTGAAGGTTCAGAAGAAAATCGAGGGAAGGATAAAATGGTGCAAAATGTAAATATTTGGTAAATCAAGAGTATATGTGAGTTCTTTGCCCCTTCTTGCAACTTTTCTATAAGTTGGAATTTTTACCAGAACAAAGAGTTTTTAAAAATAATCATGATACCCAGATCTAACTCCCCAGAAGTTCTAATTTTCTTAGCTGCAAAACTGAGCCAAGACTATGGCATTTTTTAAAAGCAGCTAATTCTAATGTGCATTCAGAGTTGAGAGCCAATGCAGCAACCAGTCCGTGGCCTCTAATTACTTAACGGGTTGTATGTGGTAACAAAAAGGGAGAAATGAAGGAAGACCATGGTAGCCAGAGAAATGGCCCCCCAAAGATATCCAAGGCCTTATCCCCAGAACCTCTGAGTATTACTAATTTATTTGGCAGAAGGGCCTTTGCAGATGGGATTAATGTAAGAGTCTTGAGACAGGGAGATTATTCTAGATTATCTAGGCAGGCCCTAAATGTAGCCACAGTGTCCTTGTAAGAGGAAGGCAGAGGGAGATTTGATTACAGGAGAGATAGATGTGGATGTGACGATGGAAGCAGAGGTTGGCATGATGTAGCCATGAATCAAGGAATTCTTGCAGCCGTGAGAAACTGAAAGAGCCAAGGAACAGATTCTCTCCTGTATCTTCTAGTAAGAACCAGCCCTTGATTTTACAACTTGATTTTAGCCCTACAAAACTCATTTCAGACTTTTGGCCTCCCAAAATATCAGAGAATGAAGCTGTGTTATGCCCCTGTCTTTGGGTAATTTGTCACTAGAGCAATGGAAAACTAATATGAAGACTTCAGTGTTTTAGAGATAAAGGGACAGACGTGGTGCCATGAACAGAGTATGACCTGTTCAAGAGGGTGAGTTTTATACCCATGCATTTTCTGAACCCCTGAAAAGAATGGGAAAGTGGATAATCAGTGGATGAGACATTTCAAACAGGTTTCTGGAAGATGAAAAGCAGAAGGGGACATGCAGATAGGTGGAACAGAGACATGGAACCACATCCCCAAACATTTGAGGTAGGAGATTGCAAGATCTGCCCAGAGCATCCCTTGAAAGCCTCCAAGCCTAGAGCTGGCATTTAAGATGGCAGGGCATGGTAAAACATTGGGCTAACAAAGAGGATTCTTTGAACATCTATACACAAAACAGTTGTATTAGGGAATGCCATCCCCCCCTCCTTCTCCCCTCTTGCTACACACAGCCCAGCATTTATCCCTGATAAAAATTCTGGTGGGCTCCTCTTTAAGAAAACTGAATAAATATTGATTGGGAGAAGCTCAGAGTCTGTGTTGGATGTTTTTGCCCAGAGATATGTTCTCCTCATTTTGACCTGAGGTAAGGGTCCTGGCCTGCTTACCCCAGAGCAAAACCTGCCGGTGATGGGTCCCATCCTCTACACTATGATCAAGCAGAAGACCTTCCTGTATAGGGCAGAGGAATTCTGTATCACCTACTTAGTCCTTGTCTTGTAAATATGAATGGGCAATGAGCCCATTAGAAACTCCAGGGGAGGGGCGCCTGGGTGGCACAGCGGTTGAGCGTCTGCCTTCGGCTCGGGGCGTGGTCCCGGCGTTCTGGGATCGAGCCCCACGTCAGGCTCCTCCGCCATGGGCCTGCTTCTTCTTCTCCCACTCCCCCTGCTTGTGCTCCCTCTCTCGCTGGCTGTCTCTATCTCTGTCAAATAAATAAATAAAATCTTAAAAAAAAAAAAAAAAAAAAGAAACTCCAGGGGAAAAAGGGCAACAGAAGCAACAATCAAAAGATAGGTGAGAAATTCGTGGTTCAGCCATGAAGCATTCTATAACTTCAAGCAATTGTAGCAATGAAGAGAAACCTTTTGACCTTGAAGGTACACCATTGTGTCTTGAGTAGCCCAGAGTATATTTCATTGAGCTCATAAAGGAGGAAATGCAATCCTTACATACAACTTGGCTTGCAGTGAGCAATATTCACATAGTTATAATAATGTCAGTGCTGTTCTTTGATTTTCAATCTATAGCACAAGCTCATAAAAGTTAATTATTGTTTCAGAACAGATGTAATTGTTAGCCATCTTGAAAATGTAAAAGTGAAGACATGGTTGAGATGAGGTGGAGTTGGCAAGGGAGGGGTAAAATAGAGAAATGTAGTTAAGAGGATAAAGTGGGAATCAGAGAGATCATATAAATATAATACCTAATATCACAAGTTATCTAATAAAATAACTCAAAAGTAAACAATATAAAGATCAAACACCGCGGGAGTAGACGGGTGGGGTGTAATACAAATGAGCTAAGTCTTGGACTTTCGTGGCTGAGAGTCAACATATATTGCCTAAAGCTAAAAAAAAGCAAGAAATGGAAGTATATTATTTAGAGGTATGAAGGTAATTATTACAAGGCTTGAACTCAAAGGCATGAATATAGGAGTTTGCTTCTGGAGACTGGACTGGGATGGAGAAAGGAAGGTTGAAAGATTGTTGCTTTTCATCGTAAATTCTTCTATGTGATTTTTCTTTTTACCACATGGATGCATTTCTCTAATAACTATAGATATAATCTATAGAACATAAGTTACTAAGGACATGGTAGATCTTCAATTACTGGCAGCCTGGTGTTATTTATGACTTGGGACCATTATTTAAGGACTGATCATGGTTGTACATGAATAGTCTCTAGTCACAGACTCTACAGTTAATCACTGTATTCTTATGTTAATAAAGGGCGTATCAGAAAGAAAGGGAAAGAGCGAGGAGAGAGAAATGATAGGAAAGTCAAGGTAGAAGATAGTTCGAGAGGGTCAAGTTGCTGAAGTCAGATTCAGAGCAGAACAAGTGAGTGCTCAGGGTAGAGATTTCCAACAGGAAAGAGCTTCAAAGAACAAAAACCCAGATGCCATTTGGAACATCATTCCCATAGACCAGCACACTCTTAAAATGGTGGCAGTCCTGAGCTCTGCCGTAGTCGTCCTCTTGGCTTTGTGCTCAACAGACTTCCTCCTGGCACTCTCCAGCCCTGCCCCCTTCACACACACACACACACACACACACACACACACAC
>NW_024426663.1:40750998-40892294 GCF_017311325.1 Ursus maritimus | reverse complement strand
CACACACACACACACACACACACACACACACACACGAATGCAAGAGCACTGTTTATCTCTACCAGTTCCACAACGTACAAGGCCTTTTCCAAGTGCCACCTTTTAGATGTCTTTCCCAATGATCTCAGACCTTAACAATCTCTCACTTGCTAAACACTTTCACACTTGATGATAGCTGGTAGGTACCATATGCTTTAGTAATTGTTTGGGTTTCCTAGCCCTTCATCCCAACTAGATCATAAGTTCTTCTAAAGGAAGAAACCCTGACGTTCTTCTTTTGTCTCATCTATAGAATCTAGCCCAGTTTTGGGCTTCACATAAGTAATTACAACCCTAGTCAAAGCAGAACATCATAGATGAAGTTTTCATTTTAACTGAAACAAGTTTCTTTCCCTACCTTGTATTGAATTATGATGGGGGAACCTAATACATGCCACTTGTCCTGTTTGTAACATGGTTATGACTGCCGGGACCGCATACAATGCCAGTCACCTTTTATTCTGTGAGATAGGCAGCCTAAAGTGTTGAGGGTTGGGGACATTAGGAAGAAGAGGTACAGCACCATGGCTGACTTTTGGTCCAGTACATACTGCCCCTCCTAAAGAGCAGAGTCACCCAGATAGCAGGCCTCAGCTCCTAACTCATGAGTCAGAGGGACGCATGGCATATGACTTAACCTTTGCTGCCAAGAGCACAGGGCTCCTCCGGGAAGCACACATAGGACTTGATGTGAGCTAGAGAGAAAAGACAGTTCGCCGGACATCTGCCGTCCTCACTTCCGCCATCCTTCCCCACTACTCCATACACATGCTGCTGCCTGAAATGTGAGTTCTTCCAATTATTTTGGCATCTATGCCATGGTTACTTTCTTGTATTCATGTTAGCAGACTTCTTTCAAGCTCAGGTCAAGACCTCTGCTCTCAAAGGAAGCACGTCAACATTTCTCCCCCTCATTGCCCCTCATATCATGGCAACCACTTGCAACGTGTGTTTATCCAGAAAGCCCCAGGCAGCCAACATGCTCAGACAAGCTGAACAGAAAACTCTACTGTGTACAGGAGAAGAGTTTTTGGTGTGCCCTCTGGCCCTGAAAATAACACTGGTTTTGCTATGAAGATTTATTTACCTTCAAAGCTTTGTTCCCACAAGTGTACAGAAATACCAACTCACACACCCTGTTGACTTAACTGCCTTTTCTCCTTTGGTCGTGAAAAAATTCACGGAGGCTAGGACACTCCTGGTGTGTCTGAGTGAAAACAATTCTATCACTCACTCTTTCTCCAACTTCTTTCGCAATTTGACAGGAAAGTCTGAATCGAAGGGGACACTTCCATGGCAATAAAGAGGAAGCCAAGAGTCTGGTTGCGGTGGCTGATTAAATCACAGGTTTTAACCATTCCTTCTGGGTTGTAGCACTTTTCCCTAGAGCTGCCTTGTAATGGGGCTACAGCACCATTTATTATTTACAATTGCCTTTTTTTCTTGTGAGATCAGGCTTTGTTTAAAAGTCCATTTAGGACCGGTCATACTTCAACTAAGGGTCAGTTGAAGCTTCCAAGTAATCTGCTATGTGTCAGATGTCATTATGTTACAAGCCCCGAAACCAGCACATAAGGAAATAAATTTACCTAACTTCGAAGAAGTTGCGATATGTGGTAACAGAACCCAAATCCGCACAAGGACGTGTCAAAGAGAAAGAAATGACGGTCCCACCGTTTCCTCTGCTGTCTAGTGTACGTGACACTCTTCCCTGGCACGTGAATATTTATGTATACTTTGTGCGAGTCTTGCTAATTGTAATTATGATTGCTTACTCCAGTTTCCAAGGTAACGGTTGTCACTGCAGTGCTTCACTGCCAACTCAATTTCCATTCTCCTGCTGATATAACAAATATTGTGTGACATTTTAACTGAAAATATCTGTAAATGGGTGTCTGAGTGTGGTGTGTTTCTTTAAAAGGGAAGGAAAACAATTATTAGCTTTTCATTATTCATCTCAGCAGCACATTTGATCAGTAATTACTTCAATTTTATATTTAGAAAGGAATGAACTGGAGTCCCACCAGGTCTCGGATTTGGAGGTTCTGGGTTCTGACCCTGCCTTTGCCAGTGACCCATGCGACCTTGGTTCCGTAGCCAGGAGTTTGTCCAAGCACTGTGCTACGGTAAATTAAGCGGGGCTCTTGGGCATCCCCCTTCCCCAGGATACACTTACCATGTAGGCACCTTTTATTCTCTGAGACGCACAGCCTGGCATGATGAGGCCTAGAGCCTGAAGGAGACCAGACAGAGCAGGTACTCTTCATTGTGTCTGTCTTCTATCTTCCCCCTAACGAGCAGAATCATTCAGGTAGTGGGTCAGAAATACCTCGTGAACAGGAGGTATATGTACAGTTGATTCTAGTAATGACCACGGTGGAGGAACTGTTCCCCAGCCCCACAGTGCCCTCTCCAGGCAGGGATCTGGTTACGGATCCCACTTCCCGCCCACTCTGATGTCACTTCCTGTCTTGCCAGGAGAGGTAGGTCTCACATACAGTCCAGACAGACTGCTGGCAAGGGAGAATGCTGTGATATACCAGCAGTGTGAGTTAGCTGCACCCCAGAAGCTCTGGTTGAAGGCTTCTTGAGGTTGCAGGTGAAAACAACAGAATGCAAGATTTTTAGTGTGTGTTGGTTTTGTTTTTCGTAATATATCGCTCTTTCAACTATCGTGAGTAATTGCAAATTGTATATTGAGGTGTTCAATCCCAGCATTAGCCAAACCAGGAGCCTAAAGCTTTAGTGAGCACTTCTTATTTGCAAGACACATGGGAGACATGAGTGCAGTTACACAGGAGCAGTCTTTGCCCTCAGAAAACTGACAGTCTCGTGGGTGAAAAATGTTTAAACACATAAAATAGCTTTAGAACAATAAATCTGTGGTGGTGATAAGAGTGTAATGGATGTTCAGAGAAGTGTGCGTGGAACTGGAGTAATCAGGAAGGTTTAGCAGTTGGTGGGCCCTGAGCTGGGTATGAGGGGTAGAGAGAATTTACAAGGAAACAAAAAAATAAGAGTATTACAGGCAATAGAACAGAAAAGACATCTCAAACATCAGTTAGATTTTTACTTGCCTGAATCTATCATTTTACAGATAAATAGGGTCTAATCTAAGAAGAATGTGATTGCGTTCAGTAGCCATGACCATTTAGACCCGGGGAAAGCTAGGAGGACAGACACGGACAGCGTGGGGACCAAGGAACGGATGTCTCCTTTCAGGTTCCAAGATTGGCTTTCCAAGCAAGTCTTACAGGAGGAAAAGCCCTTTGCCCGTTCCCATGGCTCACAGCACCCTCCCAGTTTCAACTTCCTCCCACTCTCTCAGTACCTGGGATTATTCCCAGGAACAATCCATTATTTCTCCCTCCTCCATCCTTCCAGCCCATCAGCGGGCTTCTGGCCTCCTCCCTGCTTGTGGCATCTTGTCCTTCCTGCCACACTCTTGCCAGGATTGTCAACTGGGACCCTCCAGGGCATGCACTAGACCCCTGCACAAATGTACTCGGGGATGAAATCCAGCCCGGCCTCCCGGAGGGGCTGCATCCACCCTGAAGAAGGGGTGATGTTTTGTCATTCATTTGCCCAAAGAAGTAGGTTTTTCACCATTTGCCCCAAGGCACTCTGTGTACTAGCAGTGGCCCTGAGCACCATGGAGTCCGAGCTTTGCTGGATATTTTGAGGTCAGTGCTATCACTTGGGGCTTCCCCTTATGTCCAGCATCAGTTGATCTGATAAATATGAAAGTCCATGGATCCCACATCTCACCTAAAGTGAGTCTGACCACAGTTTGCTCTGAGACCATGAGGCATTGCAGGTTCTTTTCAGGTACCTCTGTTTACTATATGAGGAAACACGGGAGGTCTATAACTGGAGGCGGAGAAAGAAGTCCCCAGACCCTCGGCTCAGAATGGCATTTTTAATTCTGATTGATACCACCATCACCGAAGAATACTACCATGCCACTTGAATCTCTCGGTTTATGAACTAAAGGTTTAGTTGTTACTGAATGTAGTTCCTCCATTCAAGTTCCCTGGCTACCAGCTGATCTGATAGAATATTCTCTCATTGCAACTCATTGGTTGAGGTCTTCCTCATCGACCACGAAAGAAAAATTACTGAAAGATTTGAAGGAAAGATTATTTCAAAGTTTGGAAAGAGGGAACTCATTTAATATCTCAATGAGCTTAAGTGGTTGGATCTTTTTGAAATCAGCATATAACATGACGATGATGATAAATCTTTTTTTCTAAAAATGCCTTTTCGGCACAAACTGAGCGACCACTTCACGAACAATTGGGCACCCAAATAATTGGAAATATTTCAGAAGAGCAAATGAAGCAAAAGAGATCATGGAAAGCTAGAAATATATGGATGCAATTTTGAGCCTAAATGAACATGCAATGCCATCTACAAAATAATCAGTGAGATGTGAAAACGAATGTGGATCCCTTTGATTTGAATCAACAGGGTGTGAAGGGCTCTTATTATGAAAGCCAAACCTTGATGCCCCCTCACCCTTGTCCAGATCCAGACATCCAAGGGCCTGGCTTTGGAGCCGCACAAACAGCGCGGGGGCCCACTCCAGCAAGAGGCTGGAGAGAGTCCTGAGACCGCTACTCATGGACTGTCTCTAACTCAGAAGCCTTCCTCCCTGTCAGTCTTCTGAAAAATTTTCCTCCCCATTGGCAGTGTGAGAAGTCCCTTGCCAATACAGGGCCTCTAATGCAGTGAAGATAGGTGGCCTATCTTGTCACCCTCGGTATAGGGAAACTGATAACGCTGTAGCACAAGGAGCTGCCACAGAACTATTCCTTCTAGAAAATTACCAAGGGCCAAAAAAGAGCAGTGTTCTTCCAAAGACAAAAAAAATCAAGGACCATTTTTTCAGAGCTCGAAGGAGCCCTAAAAACCTTCTTCAGGGATTTCCAAACTGTTCAGCCAAGTCCCAGGATACTGAGGGAGGCTACAGATAAAGATAAGCATGGGCTCATGGTGAGATCACAGAAGCATTTTCAACCCAAGATTTGCTAGCGGCTTCCTTCAAAGTTGGTTTCAAAGTCACCTTAACATTGACAGGAGAAATAGGAGGAAAATCTGCATGGCAGCAGGATTGCACCTCGAAATCGTAATCTGTGTAGGTTCTGTTCCCTTCTGCTTTCTCAGCCAATACTCAAGGCCATTTTTTTCCTTCTCCTGGCCAGAACGGAAGAAAGAACAAAACTCAAAGAAGGTGTTAGCCTGAGACTAGGACCACACAAAGCCTATGCATAAATGCTTTCCCGTTAAAGACTTGCTGGAGGAAGGGGTAGGCATGGAGGGCAGCGGGCAGAGGAGAGGAGACTCAAATTGGAAAAAGAGGGCTCCCTGAAGTTTTCCAAGTGGGTAAGATAAAAGAACATTCTGCTTTGAGGACTAGAAAGAAGAGAGGAAGGGTCATCAAGGTGAGCTGACCCAGTAATTGAGGATAATCATGCAAACATCCTGGGCATCTGGAACCCTCCAGAGCTAGAGGACGGAGACATGGACTCCAAGAGTGTGGGTGAGGAAGAGATGGGGGAACTTGCCCAAACCAGGGTGGCAACAGAACAGGAAAGACTCATTTGGGAAGCTTCCCCTGAGGCAAAGTAGAGGTGGACACATTGCCCCTGTTTCTATAAAGCCCGTTAACAGGACAACGCATCCGAGAATCCTGTACCTCAGAAATGGCTGAATCAGCCTGGGATAGGAAGGGGACACTTAGAAAAAAAGACCCCCACCAAAGACCCCCATTATTTTACACGCTTTAATTGACCCAAACGCATTTAAATGACTGACAAACTGGGGTGAACCCAGTTCTTTTTACCTTATAGTTTAAAGAAAGCCTGAGGATAAAGCAATTTTGCCCCACAGTTGTTTTGCCCTCCTATTCAGAATGAAGGAGGCCTGTGCTGATTTTCAGCGTGCTTGATGATGTTTCTCTCACTCTCTAGTTGGAAGAATCTTCCAACTAGATAATGTGACTTTTTAAAACCAAACCTGCTATTTCAGTAGCAGTGGTGAGGGGTGGGAGGGCAGGGAATAGCGGACTCATACAAATAACATCACATCAGTGACAAAGTACTGTGGGAATGGTAAAATGCATCAAAACCGTTACACCATCTGACAAAAACAGTAGACACTGTTCACCATCTGCCTCTCGATTTTCTCACTGTGTCCAACGAGGTGGTAAAAATGGGTCAGATGCTTGCAGCCGGCCACCTTGCATGAGTGACCTGAGCTGCCCTCGGTGAGAAGATACAATTAGTGAGATTTTACCAACAGTTGCATGAAAATGCCCTGAACCTCCTCTGGGGCAGTAGTGACATAGCTTCCAAAACTCTGAAAGTCTGCAGATGTTTATATCCTGATATTTATGAGTTCGAGTTACTGAAATAGTAAGAGAAGAGAAATTAACTGGACACCAAAAGTGCCGTGCTGGGCTCCATCTCCAGTGCTCATCTTGGTTCTTTCCCGTGGAGAGACTCACTGGCAAAGAATCTCACTCACTAATCACTGAGTTAGGTAGGAGACATTGTTACATTTTCCCACAGATCATTACTTAAAATGGTATTTTTATGTTAAAACAGACATAGATACGGAATTTGAAAAGTCACATAAATTTCTAACAAGGAATTTTCCCATTTTCTCGGGGGGTGTGGTTGGAATATGGCCCCAGACTTCCAAAGACAGGAATTCAATGTCCACACTAGTAGGGATGCTTAATGGGAAAGCTTAAGAAGCACCATCCTGACGGCTGTTTACAGAGAAGCCTGGCAGGTATTAACTGCTCAGCTTTCATGACTGATGGTGCCAGAAAAGGCACTTGCCAGCAGTTAAAAGCCCTTGCAGTAGACAGAGTCCTCGAGGTGTTATCACATGGCATTTGAGAAAAGGCGGTTATGGGTACCACTCCGGTGTCCAGGCAGTGTATTTCAATTTTCCTCAAATAATCAATGAACTCGGTTAGAAAAAAGACACAGTCTAGATTCCATGTGATCTAAATATGCTAAAAATAAAATACTCGTGGGGCACCTGGGTGGTTCAGTCAGGTAAATGTCGGGCTCTTGGGTTCAGCTCAGGTCATGATCTCAGGGTCGTGAGACTGAGCTCCACGCTGGGTGTGGGCCCTGCTTCAGATTCTCTCTCCCTCTCTCTCTGTCCCTCCCCCCTCCCTGCCTGCACTATCTCTCTCTAAAATAAATAAAATAAAATAAAATAAAATAAAATAAAATACAGTATTCTTAGTTGACGGAATATTTCGTCCGAACATGGTTTGAAAGATGGTAGTGTTAACTTCATCTCCAGATCACTCAGTCGTTAGATTTTCTTCATCTGCATTATTTCTCTTGATGTGGTCTTTTCTTGGCCAAGATAGCACAAGCAAAAGCCCCACGAAAATCTTCCATCCCTTAGGCCTGCCAGCGCAGCCCCCACCTGCCCCCTGCACCTTGCGAGTGAGCTCTGCTAACGTTCTGCAGTCTTGTGCTTCAGCTGGTGTTGCTCCCTACCCTGCCTTCGCTGGTCCCTTACTGAATCGGTTCTTTATGTGTAATCAACGCCACATCTCAGTTGAAATTTTAAAAAATAATGCAGGCAATATTATTTTGAAATGAAATGAAAACTTCGGTAATTTGATTTGCAGGAAATGAAGAACAAAGTGTCACAACCCGAGTGCTTTTAAATAAGTCATAATTAATTACGCATGCATCTATGTTTGGATGCTCAATTTCTGACTAATTATGCAGCAAATGTAATTGCATACTGAAGTATTCAGTCGTGCCTTCTCTCGCTCTCACGTACACCAACTGGGTTTGCTGTTGCCGCTGTTAATGGTATGGACCACCTGTTGCAATTGTTGAAACGTTGTCAAGGCACAAATAATCAGATGATCTCTCCTAAAATATAGTTGCTCCTGTTGAGAAAATTGCAGAAAGGTCTAAAATTGTTTCCTAACTTGTCCTCCTATTTTTCAAAAAAAAAAAGATTTGTATCTATTTCTATATTCCTTTGTCCTCTCCTGAAATACACTTGCTAAGAAATCACATTAGGCACCACCTGCCAACTTTGTTTCTCCTATGGACTTGCAATATAGACTTTTTATTTTCTTGGTAGAGTCATAAAGCTCAAAGGAATCATGAATGACCATCACATTTATGACATTCTAGACAGGCTTCTTTTTAATGATGCTGAAGGGAATTTATAACCTTTTCTCCATCTTAAGATGCCTAGTAAAGTGGGTGTCAAGGAAGCAAAGGAAATAAAACCAAATTTAAAACTTCCTCTGAATAAGTCATGGGAGTAATCGTATTTGTGGGTATTTTCTCACTAAAGGAAGAAAAAGAGAGAGAGAGCGAGTGAGCAGGCAAAAAAATTTAAAAGCTCTTATAATACTTAGCAGTGTGATGACTACTTTATCGTATTTTTCAGAAAGTCCTAAGAACGCTTTATTACATATAGTTCCCTCTTTCTGTATATGCCAACTAAATTCCAAGGCCCTTGGTGGCCCAGTCTCAGAGTGTTATCACCTATCACAGAGATACTGTCCAGCCACTGAAAGTAAAAGCAATCCCAGTATCTCTGCACACTTCTAAAGAGCCCACGGCAGATAGTAGCACAGCTCAGCTACATACAATTCTCACCTTCCAGGCTCAGGGAAGACAGCTTCCAAGCCGCCTTGCAGTCACACAGGCCACGGGGCCAACTTCAGGCACATGGCTGCGAGCCAGAGTCCTTGCCTGGCCGAAGCTTGGAAGAATGGCTGTGGGGGCTCTGTGCCCTCTGTCCTCTGCCGTTATAACAGCAGAGCCATAAGATCAAGGCAGCTGCAGCCACTGAGTCACCATATGGAGAACTCCTGCCCGGGAGAGTCCCTGGGACCTGCAGCAGACTTTGAGCAAGAAATGAAGTTTTGCTGTATCAAGCCAAAGAGATGTCGTTGTTTGTGACTTGCAGCTACCCCAGAACCTAGCCCATCCCAACATGCAAGCATTCAAGGGAACCCGCTCATTTCCACCCTGCAGCACTTCCTGAAACGCTCTGTCCACTCCTCTCTCTCCCATTCTACCCTGGGCAAGAGCCTCTTACTCTCTCAAGCTCCTGTCTGGCCCGCAGTCAGAACCCTGGGCTGTTTTTCCTTCCTTTGTCCTCCTTGCTCTCTAGCCCTGTCTGTCTCAATAGTCTCCTGATTCTGCCTCACAAAAGCCCCAGAGCTGCGTTGATGAAGTCATCTCTACTCAGAAGGTTGAGAATGGGAATAAACTGCGCCTCCAGGGAAAAAATTTCCTTCTGGGGTGGGCAAAGGGGGTTTAAGTTGTGGAAACACTCACTTGTTGAAAGCTGTTGTCCCCATCACATTTATTTTTGGTCCAAAACAGGTGTGTTAAGATTCACCCTTTAGTGACTTCCTTTTATCTGTCTAACCTATTCCGGTTAGTAACACGTGTTTTATTCTGAAGCACTAGTACTGTGTTCTTTGACCTCCGAAGTAATCACCAGAGCTATCGTCTATGTGAACAGATCCCTCTAGAGTTGTGCAGTGTACAACCGGCATGACTGTATGGGCACCACATCCACAGCACTGGTAATATGATATTAAAAGAGCTGGAAAAGAAGCATCGCCCATATAATAAAAACAGACATTAAAAACCTAAGAGAAAAAAAAAACCATGTAAACTTTTAAGGAAGACTTTTATTCAGTTTTTCAACAATATTATTAGTAAAATCCAGACATGGCCACCATTGTACTAGTAGCTGGGGAAGGTACAGAAAGATGTAGATATGGTCTTGACCCTCAAAATTTTGCCTCTACATAGGGAGAGAGGACACATTCACAAGAAGATTACTATCGGCGGCGGAGGGTAACGGTTCACAACGTGATGCTGAAGGCGTGCTGAAGGAAGACCGTGGGGAAGCTGGGGGTTGCGCTAGACCCCAACAGATGTGTGCAAATCAGAAAAAAGGAAAAGAGGTGTGTCTTTAAATTTTAGGGTTTGAGCTGCAATGTTTGCTGACAGGACTATAAAAGGAGGCTATTTGTCATGGTGTGGGACTAAACTATTTCCAAGGCCACCCAGAACACACTGGAAGGGATATCACGCTCATATTTCCCAGACATGCTTGCTAGTCACAATTTCATACCAGCCAGCTCCCCTCAGAAAGAGCACTTCTTCATCTGCCTTATCAAAATCATCTAATCAACGCTCATCTAAGTGAGGGTGTAAAAAGTGCATTATGCAGAGATGGTCCCTGCCCTCTGGGGGATTACAATCTAAAACCCGCACACCTGGCTCCGGCAAGCACAGAGACGTAATTAACACAGATAAGGATGAGAAATGTATTTCCTGCAAGCCTCACTGCCAGCAGACAGAACAATTTGTAGTCATCACTGATCTGAGCTGAATTCAAATTAGTGACCCAAAGGCTCCACTGTCTGGGTGTTATTTTCAATCTCCTTAGCTATCCAATCTCCAGAAGTTTCATTTTTCATTCTTACTGTGCAGTCATCATCAAGTACCAAAGGGAAAGACCGCAATCCAGACACACTAAAAATAGCATTCTTGCCTTCTGAAAGCCAGACTCAGATTTATGACAGTTTTAAAATTTGGTTCTTCGTCTTAAAAGTCCAACGGGCTACAAGAACTGTGCAAAGTAATACCTACCTGGTCTTTAGAGCATGAAACACTGTAACTTGATGCAGCCGGAGATCAGGCCTTTATATAATCCATTTACATTAGGGAGAGATAGCATTTTCTTTTGCTTGACAGGTTGACATGCCTTCATGTGTTTTCCACTTAATCAGCAGAATCATTAAGGCACTGAAGGTTTTGATGGTCTCAATAAAAAACATCTATTTCTGTAAAACCTATCACTATAAATAATTTAACAAACATGCCCCCCCAAAAGACTATAAAAAGAGAGGAAGAATTATTCCTTTGTACTTAAATCACACAGTACTCTGAAGTTGAGCCAAAGTGAGCCCAGATTTAAAATGAGGACAGGCTGATGTCCAACAAAAAAATGATAAAGTTAAAACGAAAAGCAGATTATAGAAAATGATAATCCAATTTCTGTTTTAAATATATGGTATATATACTTAAATATAAATAATACATATTTAAATTTATACTTCCATAAAAATGGTCTGGGAGAATTATCAATATAAACTGTTAACGTGATTAGTCAGAGGGATGACTTGGGGTAGGGGGAACTTACACAATTCTCTGTTTGAATTTTTTACAATAAGCTCATTCTATCAGGAAAAAAAATGGTATTTCCATTCTAAAATGTGTACACACACATTTAAACTGTATATACATATATAAATGGATACCAGTGCTAATCAGGCTGGACAGTGTATCTCTTTTTGACTAGCTGGATATCGCCGCTTTGTTGTCAGGCAAGGAGTGGCGTTAGCCTGGGGATCCATGCTGAGAAGCTAATCTCGGTCAAGAAGGGAGAGACAATCACTGAGGCTGGCTGATGAGGGAACTGACTAGGTTATAGGATGTGTCCCCAGAGGGAGGGCCAACGGTCCACAATGCAATGTCCCAGGGAGAACAGATACCCACAGAACTGAATTATTGATTGGAATCTGACAAGTAGGCATCTCAGGACAGTAGTGCGCCCTGGTTTCTAGGTTTGGACAACATCTTGCTTGGGGAACAAGCAGGAAAGGTGTTCATCTGGTTGAAGCAGGACTTCAGCCATAGGGAGAGAGCAGGCAAGACTTTTAAGTCCAGCCCTGCACAAAAAGCTGAACTCAGGGCAGGGCTCTGGTTTCAGCAGAGAATCAGAGTTGCCACCAGGAACCAGAGCAGAATCCTAGCCAGGCCTAGGACAGACAGTGGAGGTAAGCAAAGAGCCCACAGCACACCACACACCCAGGTCCACTGGGTCATTTCCGATTCCACATGTTGGTACTGGTGGAGAGAAGGTACCATGCTTAGTCTGAAGCTTCATTCTCCTTGGTTCAGGGACTGGGCCACAGACCCAGAGGGATGAGTACCTAGATTATGGCAATGCTAGGCAGGCAAGAATAATACCAGAAGTTTAGACTTGGTCTTTCTTACCAAAATGAAGAGAATTTTTCCTCTAATTTTCATCAGTTAAATATAGACAAGTTGCTGTGTAGTCCCAAGAGTAGGGGTTTTTTTTCCCCAAAAAATGTACAAAATCCCCTATTATGAAGGCCAGGACTACCTGCTCAACAGATGTGAGCCTTTGAGGTCTTGAGTTAAATTACAAGTAGATAAAGAGAAGTCCATTTCACAGGATCTTAGGAGATTTTATTGATGCCAAGGGAGCTAGCATATGGTCTTTCTAGTCAACTTCACAAATGACATTCAGAATAAGGAAAGAGGAGGAAAAAATCCTTCCTCTTCTAGTGGCTACAATCTTTCCCTTTTTTTTGCACCTGTTTGCTCAGAAGGCCAATTGCTTCCTACCTTCTCCTTAAAAGCTCTCAGTGTCTTAAGACATTAAGCTAAATGTGTTTTAGTCCCTGTCCTTTCCAGAATCAAGAGATCAAATTAATATAGGTCCTATATATAAACAAGGGGAAAACAAAGATTGAATACTCTAATATTATAAGCACTTCAGAGAATCATCATGTACTTTATTTTTTGGGTAAGGAAATGCTGGATGACAGAGAAAGGGTTAACGCAGCCCTATAGGATCACTTATTCCTGGGGCACCTCTCCAGATCACTGCTACTATGGAGAGAGATTTAGAATAGCCCCAGATTCCAACTGAAATGATCCTCAACACAGGTTTGTATTATAATCCAAAGACTCTGAAACTCAAATATTACATTTGTTTTAGTGGTGCCGTGATTTTCACACCATGCTTCTTTGGGAGATGAGTATTCTGCTAAAGATAGAAAAATGATGTTTCTCCCCCTTTCCAGTCCTCAAGGGGAATATTCCTAAAGCGATGGACAGAGTTTTCTCAGTTTTAAGATTTTGTCTCATGAATATTTCTTAGTTTTTTGGTAACAGTGGAGGCTAAACCCAGAGCAGACAAGTCTAGGGGAGTTGGAGTCACAGAGAAGGCATGATCCCTGCTAGCGATATCATCCAAGGTGGGGAGAGGATGAGTAGGAGGGCTGGGGCTGGGAAGAAGGAAGGATAAATACCCTGCCTTCTCCTTCCCTCTCTGTCTACAATCCGCTGCATTGGCTTCCTGTTGGCCAAACCCAACAGAAACCAGCTGTCACAGGAACCTGGGAAACTTGAGAGATTCACCTTCTGAGTAACAAAACACAGCAGGGAAAAGCAATAAATGAATCTGAAGGCCAAGAGGGCAATGTATAGCATCTGATTTAGGACAAATTCACAGATTAGTTATGATATGTTTAAAATAATACCAATACTCAATGGTGAAAAACTGAGAACTTTTCTCCTAGGATCAGGACCAAGGCAAGGATGTTCATTCTCACCACTTCTATTCAACATAATACTGGAAGTCCTAGCCACAGTAATCAGACAAGAAAAAGAAATAAAAGGCATCCAGATGGTAAGGAAGAAGTAAAACTTTCGCTATTTGCAGATGACATGTACTATATATAGAAATCCCTAAAGACTCTACTAAAAAACCTCCAGCACTCATAAATGAATTCAGTAAGGTCAAAGAATGCAAAATCAATATACAGAAATCCATTGCATTTTTATACACTAATAATGAAGTAGCAGGAAGAAAGAAATAATTAAGAAAACAATGCCACTTAAAATTGCACCCAAAATAATAAAATACCTAGGAATAAACTTAACCAAGGAGGTAAAAGACCTGTACTCTGGAAACTATAAAACATTGATGAAAGAAATTGAAGAGGACACAAGAAAATGGAAAGATATTGCATGCTCATGGATTGGGAGAATAAATACTGTTAAAATGTCCATACTACCCAAAGCAATCTTCAGACTGAATGCAATCCCTATGAAAATACCAACAGTATTTTTCACAGAACTAGAACAAAGAACCCTAAAATTTGTGTGAAACCACAAAAGAGCCAAATAGCCAAAGTGATCTTGGAAAAGAACAAAGCTGGAGGTATCACAACCCCAGATTTCAAGATACACTAAAAAGCAGTAGTAATCAAAACAGTATGGAACTTGGTACAAAAATAGGCATGTAGGTCAATGGAACAGGAAAGAAAACCCAGAAACAAACCGAAAATTATATGGTTAATTTTATTTTGACAAAAGATACAAGAATATGCAATGAGAAAAAAGACACTCTCTTCAATAAATGGTGTTTGGAAAATATGTGAAAGAATGAAACTAGTCCACTTTCTTACACAAAAATAAACTCAAAATGGATTAAAGACCTATATATGAGACCTGAAACCGTAAAAATCCTAGAAGAGAGCATAAACAGTGATGTCTCTTGACGTTGGCCATAGCAACAGTTGTCTAGATATGTCTTCTGAGGCGAGGGAAACAAAAGCAAAAGTAAATTATTGGGACTACATCAAAATAAAAGTCTTCTGCACAGCAAAGGAAACAATCAACCAAACTACAAGTCAATCTACTGAAAGGGAGAAGATATTTGCAAATGTCACATTCAATACAGAGTTAGTATCCAAAATAAGTGAAGAACTTACACAGCTCAGCACCAAAAAGTAATCTGATTAAAATGTGCAGAAGACATGAAGAGACACTTCTTTGAAGAAGACATACAGATGGTCTATAGACACATGAAAAGATGTTCAACATCAATAATCATCAGAGAAATGAAAGTCAAAACCAAAATGAGATATTACCTCACACCTGTCAGAATGGCTAAAAATCAAAAACATAAGAAACAGCAAGTGTTGGCAAGGATATGGAGAAAAAGGAACTCTCGTGCACTGTTGGTGCGATTGCAAACTAGTACAGCCACTGTGTAAAACAGTATGGAGCGTCCTCAAAATTTTTTAAAAAGAGGGGCACCTGGATGGCTCAGTTGGTTAAGCAACCAGCTCTTGATTTCAGCTCAGGTCTTGATCTCAGGGCTGTGAGTTCAACCCCCACTTTGGGCTCCATGCTGGATGTGGAGCCTACTTAAAAAAAATTTTTTTAAATAGAATTACCATATGCGTCAGTAATTTTACTACAGGGTATCTACCCAAAGAATACAGAAACAGTAATTTGAAAAGATGTATGCACCCCTTTGTTTATTGCAGCATTATTTTCAATAGCCAAGAAGTACATATCCATAGATGAATGGATAGAGAAGATGTGCACACACACATACACATGCGCACACACATACACACACACACAATGGAAGATTATTCAGCCATAAAAAAGGATGCAATCTTGCCATTTGCAACAACATGGATGGATCTAGAGATTATAATGCTAAGTGAAATAAGTCAGAGAAAGATAAATACCATATGATTTCACTCTTCTGTGGAATTTAAGAAACAAAACAAAGAAAAAAATAGACAAACTAAGAAACTGACTCTTAACTATGGGGAACAAACTGTTACCAGAGGGGAGGTGGGTGGGATGGGTGAAATAGGTGTAGGGGGATAAAAGGACACTTATCCTGATCAGCACTGAGTAATGTTATATAGAATTGTTGAATCACTGTATTGTACACCTGAAACTAATATAACACTGTATGTCAATTACACTAGAATTAAAATTTTTAAAAATGTATTATCATGTCTGGCTAGCGCCCACTCCACCTCCATAATATCCAGGATATGTTTGAGCATGACTGTTGGATTTAACGCAAGACACAGTGTTGTGTAACACTTGTTCCGTGCTGTGTTCTGTAGACCCAGAGGTCCCATGGAGCTCTCCTGCGGCTGCCATACAGGTAGAGTGCACTGAGCACACCAGCTCCAATTTCTGTCTCTACTGAAGCCAAAGCAATGTTGCTTTTTATCTGTTTTACATACTGGGTCTCTGTAAGATTTTGCTTGGACAAAATGTCTCTGCGCTTAAACAGATAGAAATTCACTGGCATCTCAACTTGCTGCTAAGAAGTATCTCAATGATCACACTTCATTTTTTTCCTTTAGTTTGTTATGATATTGATTTCTTGCCTATGTTTTATACTCTACCACATTTATAGACTAAATATAAATACAGGCCACCCCCAGCTCAGAGTGTGTGTACAAATGTAGTTATGAGCCAACTGTTTGGAATTTCAAATGCTTTTTCCCGAAATAACATCGTCCAGGTATTTAGAACCTCAAACCAGCCCACATAATACCACTTAACCATTATGTGCCCGAAACAGGGTTCTATGCCAACAATAAATAAATTAGAATATGGCGATATTTATAAATAAAATTCAAAGGAAAAAATGTATTCCAGTTTCCCATCAGAAATGCAGGAAATCCATCTCACCCTCCTGCAGTAGGAGCCGAGGCTTCTCTTTTCACACTCTCTGCATTTTTCAAAGTAGTAGAGTTTGAAACTATCAAATGCTGACAAAGATGAAGCAAAATACTCTCATAGATTACTTGGGGGAATAAGTAGAAACAAATATAACTGTGTTTGGTCTTTAGAGAAGCAGATGCCAAGACTGGATTAAACATATAAGAATTTTATTGGGAGAAATGTCCTGAGAAAAAATGGAGAGAGAGCCGAGGAAGGCTGAGAGAGCCATCAGACCATGATGCCGGCTGACGCTAGTGAAGGGAGGGAGGGCTGGTGTGAGCATCCTAGACTCTGTGTGTGTGTGTGTGTGTGTGTGTGTGTGTGTGTGTGTGTATCTGTGTTCTAATACATCCTATTGATTCTGTTTCTCTGGAGAGCCTAACTAATACAAGACTCATCAATGACATCACAGGTACAGAAGGGGATCAGAGAAAGGGATTAAAGAGTTTAGTAAAAAGATTTATTTGAAGACAGAAGTTATCTTGCTGTGAGTCCCAGCTCTCCCTTCAGGGAAGACATGAGAGGTATAACCTTCTACTTCAAGGAGTGAGAAGGGCTTGGAGGGAACCTCCCAGAGAGCTTTACATTGTGTTCCCTGAATCGGGTGACACTGACAGCTGGTGCCTGAATCTTATAAAGCTAGTGTGGACTATGGAGTGGGTCTGACACCTGGCTGACTTCCACTTAGAGAGCAGAAGGGCTGATGACAAACCCACTCCTTCAGTAGGGGTTCCAGGAAAGGATTTCAGCAATGGGAGGCACCTGATCTCCCAGAAGTTAACACCTCACTAAAATGAAGTCAAAAGACTCAGCCATCGCCATACCAATCATCCTCAGTTGCAGACCCAACATAAAGAGATGGGCCATGTACATGGATACTGCTTTACTATCCCCAAGGAGGAAGAGAGGCTTACTTCCTCCCCTCCCCACCTTTCTCCCTCCCCCAACAGCCCCACCCATGAGAAACTCACAGCTTAGCCAATGAGAAGCCACTATACTTCCAACTCCCAATTTACTCCAATGGACTTTTTGTTTGTAACAGCCTTTCCAACTTCCCCTTTTCCTTTACAAAAGAACACTCCTCTCCTGTGTTCTCTGGACTGGGCTGTGGTTTTGCTATAGCTTACTTGTTTGGGATTGAAATTCTTTGCTGTTCTTGAATGAACTCATCTTTTGCTGGTAAAATAACTAGCAGTTTTATTTTTAAGGTTAACTTTACTTGATGATCAGAGGTGGGATCCAGAGAAGATCCAAGGCTGGAGAGCAAACAGGTGACTGTACCTACAGAGCCAGTTGGGCTCACTGCTTTCTTGCTGACTTTGGGGTTTGAGAGTAAGATTTCTGCTGGTTTCGAACTCTTCAATTTGTGTGTGAACTCTTCAAGCCTTGTTCAGGACCTCTTTTAAGGCTTTGGTCTTGTTTTTATATCTGAGAGCACTCATTTGGCCTTCATTCCGACTCCTTTTTGAAATTGGACTGTTCCTGATGGAGCTGTGCTGGCCTTTGGTCTGATTCCTTCTGGACCCAGGCTGTTCCTGTTGAAACTGGTGTTTAGGGATCTCTCTTTTTGGTCTAGAGAAAAACCTCCAAGAAATGGGACTTGGGTCATCAAAATACTTTGAGTGCCCCCCCATTGGGACTCTGACTGGTTTTATGCTCAAAACTATGGTCCCTCTGCATTTGCATTTATAATTAAGTGAATTGACTTAACCAAAAGGCCAAGAACTTCAATGGCCATTATAGGAAACTTTTGATCTCCCCAAACTTGTTTTACCCAAAATTAAATTAGAAAGCCACAGTTATAAAACAAACAAACACAAAAACTGAATGGGATACCTATTGCAAAATGGTACCTCAAAGCTTCTGAGTGTTTTCAGGGTTCTAAGTTTGCCTCTTTGCAAAATGCAATTTCTAAATTAACTGAGGCAAATAGACAATTGAAAGGGGTTAAAATGGCTTGCAGGTCCTCTTTTTCCTTTCTCCATCCTCTGTCTGTGGCCACCTTGTGCTCAGACCCCACCTCCAGTACCATTTTCCTCCGTTCCCTCTCCCGAACCTCCCTTTGCCTCCACATCTCTCCCCACTCCCTCCTCTCCTGACCCAATTAAAACCTGCCTCTTTAAAGTTAAGTATTCTAAAGATCTGAATAAACCAAGTTTCTCATGTACCCAGTACTAAGGCCAAACTGCAAGCCATAGTTAAAGAGCTTTCTAAGTGACTAAGGACCCCCAGAAATTTGCTGAAGAATTTAACGTGGCTGTTCAAACTTAGCAGTTTGGTTTCTCAAATTTACATCAATTAGTCCTCATGCTTGTTGGTGAGGACCAAGCCAAACACTGGTTGACACTAGCAGAAAGGGAACACACTAAAGGGGATTTAGAGAAGCAAACCCCTAACTTTTGTCAGGATGCTAGAAAACTCGCTGGAAATTGTCACTGAGCAGTTACTGTAGCTTTTCCCAAGCCTGCTGATTCAAACAGAATTCAGACTTCCTCACAAAAGTCTGATGAACTTCTTCATAATTATTACAATTGACTCCAAATTATCTTTAAAGAAAATTCTGGTCTTCCTTTACATGTTGAATCCAACCAGCTGGCATTTAAATCTATGTCTATTAACAGGCTGAACTGGGATCTTTCACTTTTAAATAAAAGGACCAGGATGGAATGGGAAACTGCTGCTCCAGATTTAGTTAATATGGCAAACCAGCTCACTTACATCCTCGATGAGTCGCTTAAAACAAAGACCGCAGAAATTCTCAGTTTTCAATTCCAGCAAATGAAGACTGCTAAACAAAACTAAAAACCTTCTAGTTTATACTATTGTTGCAAAGAGCCAAAGAATTTAGATAGATAGATAGATAGATAGATAGATAGATAGATAGATAGATAGAAAGAAATTTATGTGCATCAGGTGTCTGTGGCCCCTGAGTCAGTCTTTATGGGGACCTCCCAAATTCCCAATGTCAAGGCCTGGAGAAACTGCAGGGGCTCTTCCCACTCCTGCCTCTCAATCAGCTCAGCTCTCCAGATTGGGAATGAATCTCTCTAGGTCCTTATTAACACCTGAGCTACACTCTGGGGGCTCAACCCCACTGCTCTAAAGCCAGCCTCTGCATTGGAGTATTAAAACAGTTCAAATAGTGGGGTTCTCTAATAAACCTCAGTAGGTTCTTCTTTTTTTTTTAAAAGATTTTTTTTATTTATTTATTCGACAGTACAGAGACAGCCAGCGAGAGAGGGAACACAAGCAGGGGGAGTGGGAGAGGAAGAAGCAGGCTCATAGCGGAGGAGCCTGATGTGGGGCTCGATCCCATAACGCCGGGATCACGCCCTGAGCTGAAGGCAGACGCTTAACCGCTGTGTCACCCAGGCGCCCCATAAACCTCAGTAGGTTCTTATCTCTGAAACTAATCCCTTTTGTCTAGACCTTTTGAGAAATACACAGAATTTTCTCCTTGGTTCTTCTGCCTTATTAATTTATTGGGCTGAGATTTCTTAGAAAAATATCAAGCCAGAATTTCTTTCTCCCAAAAGGAGGAAATAATTCTAGAATTTGACAATAGTAATCAAAATCACCAACCAGGGGAAATAAATGCCCTTCGGCATCTTTTCTGTGCTCTGTCTCTGACAGCACTATAGCTGAGTCTGGGGGCCCTGGTCATTTCTTCCTCTTGGATCAGCTACCATCTTCTTTATGCAAAATTTTCAACTGATATTAGCAGAATCCTGAGTGCATCTCCCACCAAGTTTCAAACAGATCCCTCAAAACCTCTCTCCAGAATTAATCAATACCCTATAAATAAAGAAGCCTTTCAAGGCTCAGAGCCTCATTACTAGTGCCTGTAATACACCTCTTTTACCTGTAAAAAACCCAATGGCCAAGCATGGAGTTTTGTCCAGAATGTCCAAGCAATAAAGAATGTAGTAATCCCTCAGCACTCTGTTGGTCCCAACCCCTGTGTGCTGCTGACATCCATTTGTATTGAAAGCAAATTTTTCACTGTGATTGATCCATTTTTAGTATCCCAGTTGATAAGAATAATCAATATCTTTTTTGCTTTAACTTGGAGAGAATGAAAGTACACCTGGACAGTAAGGCCCTAGGGTTTCACAGAGGGTCCTTACTTTTCACAAACCTTAGATGATACACAGTTTTCATCAGGCTCTACTTTGTTGTGATACACAGATGATTTGCTTCTCTGCTCCCCTTTTCTCAAGTCTTCTCAGGAAGACAGCATCCACCTGTTAAAACTTCTGGCCTAAAGGGACACAATGTGTCCAAAGAGAATTTGAAGTTTGCTCAAACTCAGGTTAGATTCTTAGAGCATATAATCTTGAAACAAGGACTACATTTGGATCCAGACCAAACCCCTCACCAGTGCTTAATGCTGGTTACCTTTTGAATCCCCATGACAATTTACAGGAAACTCTCTAACCAATGCAGCTTTTCATGGTTTACTGATGGTTCTTTTTTTAAAGAATGAAAATAATAAATATGGTGCTGGCTGTGCTATTGCAACTCCTTTGGAAGTCACTGGAACAACACCCTTACATTTTGGCTGCTTCAATCTAACAGGCTGAGTTTTTACTCAAGTTTGTTCCTCAGGGGAGAGTAAAACCACAGACATTTACACCATTAGTTGGTATGCCTTTGGGGTAGTTCGCAACTTAGGAATATTATGGAAACAATGAGGTATCTTTACGTCTCATGAGACTAAAAATTAAAAATGGTTTCTATGTCCAAAATTTATTAGATGCCATACTCTTATTGGCTGCTCTAGCTATTAAGGTTCCTGGGCATTCCAGACTCAACTCCCTGGAGGCCAAAGTAACCCACCTCATTGATATTTCTGCAAAAAATTCTGCTCTCAAGGAAACCAATAGCTAAACTTCTGTCATGGTCCAAAGGGATGTTCTCCCAGATGATGATTTTGGAAAAATTGATGAGATACCCAAAATTTGACCCAAGAGAGGGAAAGCCAATACTAAAAATCTAGTAATTGTTGGCTTGATAAAAAAGAGAACTCTGATTTGGATCAAATAACAATTTGGCCCTCTCAGAAATTCTAAAATTCTCAGTACTTAGAAACTGTAGTACATTAAAACACTGGTTTACTGACAAAATGATAGCATTCACAAACCAATATTGGTGGAGAAAAGTTAATAAGGCTGCAAAAAGTGCCAACCTTGCTTGTCCGATCTGTCCAAAGTATAACCAAGGGAAACCAGTTCATACAGATGGATTTCATACAACTTTCCCCTCTCGTGGGTAAATACGTTTTAGTCATAGTTTGTATGTTTTCTCACTGGACAAAAGCTTTCCCTTATAGACAAGCCAATGCTGCTCCTGTTTGAAAAGATTATCCCTACCTGGGTAACTGCTCTTGAGTTTTGTAGTGATTGGGGAACCCATTTTACTGGTCAGGTGCTTCAACAAATCTGACCTACTTGGCCAGTTTTACAACACTTTCATTGTGCATATTATCTCTGGTCCTCGGTCACACACACTAACAGCACCGTTAAGACTCAACTGGCAACATTTGTAGAAACTTTCCAAACACTTGGCCTAAAGCATTACCATTGGTCTATCATCCACCCTGTTGGGAACTCATGCACTCTCATCCTTTGAGATACTCACAGGATGTCCAATGCACTTGGCTCCTGCCTTGTCTGAACCAAATTTAATAAAAAAGAGATATACTTCAATAGTGTAAAGGCCTAATTGTTTCCATTAAAAATAATCATGCTTTGGTAGAGCAGTCTTTTTACAGTGCACTCCCAGGAGACAACGACCTTATGTATCAAACCTTGCAACCCGGATTTTTCATCTGTTGGAAGAGATTCCACCAGAAAAACTCTTCAGCCTTTCTGGAAAGACCCTTACCAGGAACTGCAAACCAACACTTGTGCTGCCAAACTGCAGGGAATAGAGTCTTGTATTCACACAACACATCTAAAGAAAGCACCAAATCCTGATGAGATCTGCACACCATCTGGTGACCTGAAAGTAAAGATTTCCTGGAATTGAAGCAGTTGACATCTGACGACACTTTTCCAAGATGTGCGGACTAGATCTGTATACCTTTTTCTCACTGTTGCTTCTTCTCGCTCTTTCATGGAAAGACAAGGCTCTGGTCTGCATTTCTGAAACCCCTGCAAAATGGGGAAAACTCTCCTTTTGATTATGGCCTTTTGGAAACAGCCTCATCATGATCCTGGGACAAATTAATTTTTCACTTGCTTTTTCTGAAGGGTTAGAAGGTTCAGCATTCACAAGAGTTTTCTTTCATCTGAACTATTAACTAACTTTGGATTCTTACCCAATTCATGGTATCTGAATGTGCAACCTTAGAGGCTGTTTTACCAATAACACATTTGGATGCAAAGAGTTCTATTGACAGAGCAGTACCGTTTTAAACTATCTTGGACGTTCTACCATTTTGTAAAAAAGTTCATTAGCTATTGCTTCATGTTCGTATCTGGATTGTATCTTCCCAAATGCACACAGTTAATTCTTTCAGTGCACTCTTGCAGGATCCACGATTCTGCCTTCATAGCTGCCGTACGCTCAGACTTCCAGGAGGCATACGTAACTCTGGGTGTACCTTCCTAGGGAGAACTTTTCTCCCCTAAGTCGAAGTGAGTGCCAAGAAATATTTCAGTTGCCTACTTTCAGACCTAGAGTCCTGATTTAGTTCCATCACGTAACCTGGAATTGTTACATTACTTCTGTTTTGTATAATTATTTTTAGTTTTGTATTTTATTGACTGCTGAACTTTTTAGAAACAGTGTACCCAGCAAGGTGATGCTGGCTCAATGTTTTGAGATGATCTCCAATGCTTCAGACCTTGAGAAATGATGTTAGATGGGAAGTGCCTGAGTTTCTCCCTCCTAACCGTCCTTGTTACTCAAATGAGGCTTTAAATGGTTTCTAACTACTTTGTGCTTTCTCTCCACCATGGGACATGACAACTAGTGAAGGTCCTTCCTGGCACTGAGGAACAAAACCACTAAATATAAGGAGTCTGACTATTGATCAGTGATGTTTTCAAAGAAAGATCAAAAAAGGGGAAATGTGAAAATTAATAATGGGAATCCTCACTAAAATGGAGTCAAAAGATTCGGCAGGGGGAGCTGTCACCCTACCACTCATCCTCAGTTGCAGACCCAACAGGAAGAGATGGACCACTCACATGGATACTGCTTTAATACCCCCAAAGAGGAAGAGAGGCTTACTTCCTCCCTTCCCCCATCTCTGCCCCTCCCCCAACAGCCCTGACCATGAGAGACTCACAGCTTAGCCAATGAGAAGCCACTATACTTCCAACTCCCAGTTTACTCCAATGTATTTTTTGTTTGTAACAGCCTTCCCAACTTCCCCTTTTCCTCTACGAAACAGTGCTCCTCTCCTGTGTACTCTGGACTCACCTATGGTTTTGCTATAGTTTGCTTGTCCCAGATTGCAATTCTATGCCTTTCCCAAATAAATCCATCTTTTGCTGGCAAAATAACCGGCAGTTTGGCTTTTAAGGTCAACAATACCCAGGTGGAGAAGAGCGGGTATAGGCTTTTTGTCCAATAGGGCCAGGAGGTTAAGAGATCTCAAGAAAAGACCAGAGACTTAGTACCTAATAAACAATAATTAAGAAAAAGAGTCAAAGGAAATCACCTGAAAGAAAGATACACCTTTCTAGGTAAAGAGACCTGGAGGAGAGAGACACCCAGCAGGGTGCCCTCTCAAAAGCCCACAAAGAGAAACAAGAATCTGCAGCAATCATGTGCCAGGCCTTCACAGCGATGCCAGTACTGACTCCCTACTGGACCTACAGGGCTCAAGAGCCCCCAGCCAAATATGAACGTCACTACCCTAGCATGCCCCTTGCTTCCTGAGCTTCTGGCCATTGCCAGAGGATAGAGAGCGGAAGGACCACACCCTTCCCCACTGAGGACTTCCAGGAAGAAACAGATCTGTTTCTTTCTGAGGAAAGAAGGGAAAAGCCACCAGCAGGTGTGGGGTTTTGATCTCACTGACCTGGACCTTGCAATTGTCAAGCACATCTCTGGTTGTGATTTCAAGTAACTGTAGGGTATCTGTTACTTATGAGGGAGCAGAAAAATCACTGGTTTGGTAGTTTTCAACCATGATTAGTGAAAGATTATTCCCCACTGAACAGAGTTTTGAGAAGCAGTAGAAAAGGAAAAAAATAAGTTGTATTCTGATCACAATCCACATATCATGTTTGTGCAGCATGCCAGCTACATTTGCTTGGCCCAGCTGGCATTACTCTTGTAACAACCATCCTCAAATCTCATCGTGTTTGAATGACAGTGATTGAGATGATTGCTTTCACTTTCAGAAAATCCCCAAAGATGAAAATGCCATCCATGTGATTTGGAGAGAAGGAACTTGGTCAAATACTAAGAACAGGACCTGGTCTGGCAGCAGAGGTAAGAACTTCTACGATTCACAGCTTTTTTATCCCGTCTCTTATTGCTAACTTTGACCTTCACAAAGTCACACTAAGGTAATAAAGAATACACGATTTTGTTAGGCAGAGGAGAAATTAAGATTCACCCAGTTTCTAAAGGAAACCAGGTATCTTTTAGCTTATTCTATTTCACTACAGAAGCTGTGACAATGAGAACCAACAAGGTATGGAATGCCCAAGGAGAGGGATAGAAGCTGATGATAGTACAGGAGGTGGGACTCGAGGTCATGGTTAGTTAGGTCGCTCAGTGGGCAGGGTAAGAGCAAAACAGAAGGTGGCAGCTATCCTCAGCAACAACACATCAGTGGGGGGAGGGCGGAGAAGGAGAAGAAAAGTCTCAAGGAGGGGTAATTAAGCAAAGTGTTCTACTGGCCACCTGTCACCTAGCGAAGGGAAGCCATTGCTCCTTGAAGACTCCCGTGTGCTCGAGGAGCATAGTCAGGCAGCCTAAGTCTCCAGGGTGTTTGTAACCTGTAGTCTCCACCATCCCCAGCTCTGATTACCTGTACTCAAGATAGAGTAAAATAGCACTGCCCTGTAACCTAAACCCCTCTACTGAAACTGGCAGAAAGATTAGCTCCATGACAGTAGCAAAAAGACAATTTTTTTACATAGTCAAGTTATTATAACACATTCTGATCAGGATGGCTTTAAATTATACATGTACATTTCTTGCCAAAAGTGTTATTTAATAAAGCCTAGAGTAAAATTGAAAGCAAAAGCGTAGTGAGTTTTTTCAAGTTTTTATTTTATGTTCCTAACTGAAGAGATACATTTAGTAGCTGTTTCTCAGGTGACTAAACTTCGCTGTCTCGCTTCGTGTTTTATGTATTTAATTTGTCTTTAAGCCTGGAATCTGTGCAAAGTTCCATAACAGCTTTAAAATATAGGCTTTATTAGGGATGTGAAAGCTGAGAATGCAGTAATATTTTCTCCTTATTAACTCATCACATGATACCGAGGGAGCATGGGTGGGAAAATGGGAACTTGAGCACTCAGCTATTCAAATTGGGAAGAGACAAGACCACGTGTGTCTTTTCATGACCCTACACATAATTGAGGTTCCACATAAAACTTGATTCCTTTATCCTTGAAATCCTTTGGTTTGAGAGTTGAATCGTATAATATTTTATTTAAAAAAAATAGTCCTGTTTGTCAAAGGATTTGGGTTGTGTTTCTGCTTTCCTTTTCACTGGTTGGTGGGTTTTTGGAGGCAGGGTTTTTGTTTGTTTGTTTTTTGGTTTTTTAATCTCATTCCAGAAGATACCCCTTGTAAGAGTTGATAAATGAGTGCTACATGTCTCCACTTTTAACTGCTGGTGTCCACTTGTAAGAGGGAGCTATGGGTGATTCTTCAGCTGACTCAAATTCCAGAAAATCAGCTTAAGTCATCAGCAGCATCATTCATTACTATTCACTGAGGAGATGAACTTACAGTCTAGTAAGCACATAGTGGTGCCTCACAACACAGAGTGGAGAAAAACCACGGGAGTGATGCAAAATGCTTGAGGTCAAAGAAGCTTCAGAAGTCTGATATAGTGAAAGAATATGGGCAGCCTCAAATTTAGATCTGTCCCTTTTTTGCCCTTAAGGGTAACTTGGGCAACTCTCTGCACATCATTTTCTTCATCTGTAGAATTTTGCAAGTGATACCTGCTATGTCAGGTAAATGAGAGAAGGGAAGTACCTAGCACACAGTAGGTGCTCTATAAATGTTAGTCTCTTCTCCTTCCCACAGAAGAGGCGTGAGGGATCCTGTGTTGCAACACAGGGTTAGCTCTTCATATTTTGCAAGAGGAACTGACTGGGCTGTCTCCCTGTCCCCCAGCCTGGAGCTCACACTGCAGTCATGCGTCACTCCTGTGTGAGTGTAGCAGCTGATGGCACCTTCCCGTTGAAATCCGAGGAGCTCCCAAAAGGTGGCTGTTTCAAAGTGAGTGCCGTGTTTCTATGGACTCCTCAAGAAAATTTCCAGGTAAGATGGTCCAAATGGCTGGAAAGCAAGTGCCAAAAATGTAAAACTTCACTATTTAAAAACACAAATTCGGAGCGCCCTGGTGTGTCCATCAGTTAAGCATCCACTCTTGATTTCCACTCAGGTTATGATCTCAGGGTCATGAGATTGAGCCCTGTGTCGGGGCTTCTCGCTCAAGGGGAGTCTGCTTGAGATTCTGTCTTTCCCTCTCCCTGTGCCCTTCCCCCCAGCTTGTTCTCTCTCTCTCTCTCTCTCTCTCTCTCTCTCTCTCTCTCTCTCAAATAAATATATAAATCTTTAGGGATGGGTGGCTGTTGAACCCCCCACTCTTGGTTTCAGCTCAGGTCATGATCTCAGGGTCGTGAGATTGAGCCCCGAGTCAGGCTCCATGCTCAATGGGGAGTCTGCTGGAGATTCTCTCTCTTCTCCTCCCTCTGCCCCTCCCCCTGCTCTTTCTCTCTCTCCCTCTCTCTAAAATAAATAAATAAATCTCTAAAAAATTAAATCTTTAAAAAATGCAAATGAAAGGAAAACGCTTCTCTTCATTTTTCAAAGTAGCAAAGATTTAGAAACTATCAAATGCTGAGAAAGAAGAAGCAAAAACTCACTCATGTAGATCACTTGGGGAAACAAATGGAAACAAATATAACTGTGCGTTATCTGGGTCTTTAGAGAAGCGAAGCACATAGCAGGCCTGGGTGAGGCACACAAGAATTTTATCGGGAAATGTGCATGTGAGGGAAAGCAGAGAGAGAGCAAGGAAGGCTGGGGGCTGTCAAAGCACGTGGCCATCTGGCCTCCAGTGGAGGGAGGGAAGGCTGGTGTGAGCACCTCGACTGCCTGGCGGCCTCAGGGAAGGTTCAGCAAGGCATTGGGAGGGTCTCCAGCCAGTGGCAGCCACCAGAGGAGACCCGTGTCTCCCAGAAATAGGCCAGCTCTGGCGTCTCTGTGGCGCTGGCTCATGGGCTGGGAGCAGCCCGTGGAGGCGTGCCCATGGGTAGACCCGTGGTCACCTCTGCCCTCTGTGTTTGGAGGACTGTGGGCACATTCCCGTGGCTGCCACAGTCGCTTTTTGGGAAACAAATCTGGCAATGTACATTAAGAGTTTTTTTAAGGATTTTTTTTTTTTTAATCTTGTAAGTATACCCCTTGAGATCTATCCTAAGGAAATCTCCTAAAATGGGAAAAATAACTTGAGTTACAAAACTGTTCGTAAGAAGTATTTCTGATAGCAAAAACTTAGAAGCCCGACATCACTTTCAGTTAACCGCGGCAGCGCCCACCTCGTCCATTCACTCGCTTACTTGGACCACTCAACCCTGTTTTCAGTTTGGGAGTTCTTTTCTAGTGATTTTAAAAAGGTAAAGTCTGCTGGTTAGCAGACCTCCTGCTGAACTTCTTTGTGACTCTAGGACCCAAAGGGATGTGCTGCACCTTAGTCTGGGAGGCGGCATCCAGGGTTGAAGGCGTACGTGAAAATTCCACTAACTGCGCATATAGGCTTTAAGCACTGCGTGCCCTTCACTGGCTGTGTTTTAGCCTCAACAGAGAAGGAAGAGACGGCATCAAAGGACACGCTGCTCCGAGTTAGAGACCGTGCAACTCTGAGTGTTCGTGATTTAACTCTCAGTCTGACACAGCTGCGTGTTCAACTGCCGTGGGAATCAACCTGTGGACAAGGACAGACTAACCACACAGATTCTTATGTGGCAAAGGACCAGGAGTACTCGAGGGCCACTTTCTCCCCTTACCACCCCTCCCACACTGTGACCACTCCTCTCCCGCTGTCCATGTCCTCACCCTCTTACCACGATGATTTCCCTCTCTTAGCTGCCGCCACTAGTCCTGTCCCTGTCACTAGTGCTGTTGTTCCAAATCCAAATGAGCAATGCCCACCGCCACGATCTCCTCCATTCTTTCATGGGACCTGTGAGTATCCAGGGGTCCTCTGCTTCCTTTATCATTTAAAAAAATTTATTTTTTAAAATATTTAATTCATTCATTCATTCATTCATTCATTTATCAGAGAGAGAGAGAGAGAGAGAGCACATGCAGGAGGAGCAGGCAGAGGGAGAAGGAAAAGCAGGCTCCCCGCTGAGCAAGGAGCCTGATGTGGGACTTGATCCCAGGACCCTAAGATCATGACCTGAGCCGAAGGTAGGCACTTAACCAACTCAGCCACCCAGGCATCCCAAAAACCTTTTACTTTAATCCAGAAAACACTTGAGTGACATCACTGGATTTTTTTTCTCCAATAAATATAAGTATATTATAAACCATATCTTGCTGTTTAAATTAAAGCTGCAATCTGTCACTTGTTTGACGCATAACATCTGCCCCTCAGAGATGACAAAATTGATTTGAATTCAAATGAGAACAAAATGTCACTCAACCCTGGGATGTGTACTCTGTAGCCTCCATCAGGACATGAGTACAGTTTCGCATGCAGATATCCAACTTGTAACTTAAAACCAAGCTGTGACTTTGAATAACTAAGTGATAAATCAGGGATTTATATTCTGTTCGGTGTGGTGACAGGTTGCTGACCTATTCTTATGCTATGCATTCAACAAATATGTATTGAGCAAAAATATGTATCATTGGCAAATACTGTGGATGACTGCTCAATATCCATTCTCCCCTTCTTCTATACTAACAGAACCTTCGTTTTATTCTGGGCAGCAGCGTGTCTAGGCTCAAGCAACAAATCAGTATTGGTGCACATATCTGTGGCAGTTTTGTTCTATTTATCCAGATATTAAATATCCCATTTACTTTTGCAGTAGAAATGGCCATGGGAGCCAGTTATGGCTAAGAAGATGTAAGGGGAGATCTTCTGGAGCCATCTAAGAAGGCTTTCTCCTTCCTGATAAAAGAGATGGATGCTACCGACACCATCCCCTCTCCCCCACTGCCTTTTTCCTAATGCAGAGGTACTTATGGAGCTCCTGCAGCAACCTCAAGATCATGAGGCAGTAAGCAAGAGAATGAATGGCAGTCACACTGAAGACTGCAGAAGAGAAGGTTAGGTCAGTTCCTGAGATCAGAAAGACAGGATTAAATTAAGGGTCTCAGAAATATAAAGGGCCTGGCAGTGTTATTTAGGCAATAAAACACAGAACCAATGAAAAATGAATAGTTGGAACCCCCAGGTGCATTGAGAGCCCAGGTAAGGCTAGCATTAATTTAGAGAGGAACCCTGCTCTCATTCGTGTTTGGTAACAGCATAAAATGAGATAACTTTTTTTGGAAAACAATATAGCAGTATCTATCAGCTTTTAAAATGCACAGATCAATTAAACTAGCAGTTCCACTACTGGGAAATTATCCTGCAGAAAAACACAGGTGCACAAAAGATATATGTACAAGATTATTTATTGCAGCATTGTTTGAAATAGCAAAAAACTGGAAACAACCTAAATATGAAATTGGGAAAATAAAGTACAACCATTCATACGGTGAAATACTATGCAGCTGTTCAAGAAAGAATGAAGAAGTATACGTGTAATGATATGGAAAGATGCCTGGGAGATAGTCTTAAGAGGAAAAAACAGAGCAATGCATAAAATATCCCATTTTTGTAAAAAAAATCTTTAAACATAAATTCAAAATGCCACGTGTGTATGTAAGTATACACATAGGAAAGGTCTGAAAGAGAAGCACCAAACAGGTAAAATGGACCCAGTTATAATGTTTCTACACCTTTTCTACCGAGTACCATTGGTGCAGCAATATTAACTGAAAGCAGACAATAGGAAGAACTCAAGGATGAAGTTCAGCATGGGTGACAAGCAGCTAAAAAGTCTGCAGATTTAAAATAGCTCCGACACGACAAAGCTTCCAGACAAGATTTGGTAGGGGAAGGATGTAAGTGCCAAAGAAGCATCATAAAGAGGGAAAAAAAGAGAGGATTCAGGAGACTCGAGGTCATTATCAAGGTAAAGAAAAGGTTCAGGAAATATAACATGAATCTGCAGAAGGTAAGGAAGACACCTGCGGAAGATATGGAAGATCGGGACATTGTGTTGGGGAGAAGAGAGGCAGCTCTGAGTTTGAGTCCCTGGAGCTGGAACAGATCTGAACAAGGGAAAAAAGCCCCTGGAGGGAACATGCCTGGGGCTGGCTGGAGGGACAGACAAAATTATGATGGCAGAGCCCCCGTCAGTGGTACATCACAGACTATGCTTTCAAACACGAGGGTGGCTCCGTGGTACTCCACTGGGGTCCGTTCCATTTCCGTCCGCTTTTCTACTGGACTTTCTCTCCTTCGCTGCAAGACAGTACGTTCTTAAACTGTCTTTCCCTGGCCTCTGCCCTTGAATAAGTTTACAGTTTCATTTGAGGGTTTCTAAGGGACTTCATGGCTCAAAATTTCAGAGGATAACAGAATAACAAATGTTACTGATCTTTATGGTTAAGTCCATAGAACGAGCCTATTTACGGTGACAGCGTTGCACTTCCTCTCGCTTCTCTCTTAGACCTCAGGAGTGAGCGCACCTGCTAAATGCTGACCCATCTGTCTTTTTATTACTGGTCAGGTTTCCACATTGCCTGTCATACCGTCTTTTCTCTAGCTTTAGCTCTGTTGGTGGAGTTTTAACACTAATGCAAATGAGGAGTACAAGCTTGTAGCTAAACGTCTGACATTTCAGAGCAAGCTCCGGACCTGTCCCTCTCCTTGCTGCCTCCTTGATGTGCTCAAAACCATTTCTTAACAAAGGCTGCCGAAGCCAAGAAAAGCATGGTGGGTCCCCAGTGAGAATATAGCAGTTTTAGGGAATAAAGGCAGGGGGCTGGATACAGACGCCAACCAACAGCAGCAATGAGCTTAAGCGGCTGCCGCTGCTATGAAATCGTGAAGGGACCAGGGCAGTGGTCTCCATGTAGCAGGGACATAACCCTCCTCCAGCACTGGTGAAGTATGAAAGGGAGTGACCTCAAATGATGACATTTTGAAGGAAGTGACACAAAAAGAGGGAAACAAGTATATCCACCAGAGTTTTTAGTTGCACCTCTTGCCTGGAAGGAAGGACCAACTTGGAAAAGAGGTTTAAAGATGGTGGGACTCAGACCTCACTGGTGAAGGTGTGGTTGCAGCCAAAGGATGAGGAGAAGTCTGTTGGATTTCCCAGGCCAGAGCCGGTCCCTCATCACCAGGCAAGCAAGAAACCACCCTCAGGGCTTCAAGAGCCCGGGCTGGAGAGCAGGTGTGCATTGAAAGCTGGATACCTCTGCAGGCATGAGGTCTGGAGCACACGGTGTCCTTATTGGGAAAGTCACATCAAGATGGTCACAGGGTCTGGACTGCCATGCAGGGTCACCAAGAGACTGTGTAGTGTGGGCACACAGCCGAGGCAGTGTACCACCGGATGCCCCCAGACACACATCCACCACTTACTGATTGGCAAGCATTCTGAGACCCAGAAGAGAAGCCCCCTTCCTCCTGCAGTGGCCTTCCTCTATTGACAAATTTAACATCATGCTTAGTGTAGAGGAAAAAGGCTTAAAGAGCCCGTCCAGTATTGCAGAGCAATTACAGAAGGGTGATTTGGAGGTAAGGCAGTAAATTGATAATTGGCACACACATAATAAAATTAACAATAATTCCCCAATACTGTCTAATCCCTGAGCATATCCAAATTTCTGTAATTGTCCCAAAGGTATCTTGTATAGTTTTGGGTTTTGTTTTGTTTTGTTTTGTTTTTTAACCAGGATCCAGTCAAGTACTATTATGTCCTTTTAGCCTTTCTTGGTTTAGAGCAGTCCCTCCCAACCTTTTTATTTTAATGACCTTGATCTTTAAAGGAAATTGAGTCTGTTGTTCTATAGATTGAGTCACATTTTAGATTTGTCTTATTATTTCTCTCTGGTGTTGTTTAATTTGGTTTCCGTCCCCTGAATTTCTTTTTTTTTTTTAAGATTTTATTTATTTATTTGACAGAGAGACAGCGAGAGAGGGAACACAAGCAAGGGGAGTGTGAGAGGGAGAAGTAGGCTTCCTGCCAAGCAGGGAGCCTAATGTGGGGCTCGATCCCAGGACCCTGGGATCATGACCTGAGCTGAAGGCAGACGCCCAATGGCTGAGCCACCCAGGCGCCCCACGTTCCCTGAATTTCTTATAAGCTGTAAGTTACATCCAAGTTTGAGTAGGATCAGGGGAAATATTTCTAACAAGAATACTTCATGAATGAAGGTCTATTCTGCTGTTTGGCAGCCAAGGGCCTAGAGTGGAAACCCCCTGTTTGCCGCTCAATTTTCTTGGCAGTCACCTTGGATGCCTTGCTGCGAAATATTGACGCTCGCTCTAGACACGTGATACTGTCTAATTTACAACCAGTACTGGATGCCCGAGTGGCTGGTGGGCAAAGAGGCCACATGCATGAAGGTGCTCTGAAATGAGACATTATTATGTGTTTTGGCTCTTACAAGTAGTGATTTCTTCAACAGTTTAATGACTTACTGGAAAAGTTTTTAAACGACCATCTCATTTAAAATTTGAAATCCTCAACTAGAAACCTAAGAAACCAATTCTAATTTATGTACTTACCATGTTTCCTCACTGCAGGGATATTTTCTACTTGATTACCTTACTCATATTTATATCTCTAGAGCTTTACCAAGTACATTATCTGAACAGAAAAGCAATAAGAAGTCATGCAGGAGTATTGGACGAAGACTTAGGATCTGAGTTCTGGTACGAACCAGCAGGAAAACCACAGGTAAGTCACTTAACCTCTCCTGAAATCAGCTTCCTCATCACTAGAATAAAGGTAATAATTTTGTGTTGTCCAAAGTGAGGGTAGATTTTAAAAGCAGAACAATCTAGGTTCGTAGCCTTCGTCTCCCTCATTCTTGCTATGTGAACTGGGTAAATAAAACTAAAATTCTGAGAGCTTCGATTTCCTTTTTTTAAGCAATGCAAGTCTTTATTTTGTATTAGTTTATCTTTATTCATTTTATTTCATAATACCAGACCCTGCATTAAAATTGGAAATCTGGGAAGGCTCCTTTTTCCTACCGGAAGAGTTCATAAATTTGAGCGGTAAAGCAAGTTCATTCACTTAAAGAGAATTTGTTTGAGAACAATAGAAGGTGATACCCATAGGCTTTCCAACTCCTAAGAAGCAATACAATCTTCAGGCAGCCAGAGTAGCAGGCTTAGTGAATTTGCCTCCTTGTCTCACTCTCCGCAAATTTATAGCTTGACCCCTACACCAAAGAGGAAAGGATAGAATGTATGCAGTCCAAGAGGGAAGAAACTCTTCCCAAATGACTCTGCTGGATGAACCCCCATTTTTTCACCTCAAGATGATGTTGAGTTTTCCTTTCTTGTTGGCCTTTTCGATGTTCCTCAGGCGTATTGCTGTTTTGCCCTTTCACTTTTTTTCCACAAAGAATAAAAACTTTCTTTGAATATAGCATGTGATGAGGGTATGACCTCTGATATCTAAACTCGCTGGTTCACATGCGATTGAACTTTCCATGAGAATACCTCATGGGCATTCCTATTTCTGATGCCACACAGAGAGAGAGAGAAAATAAAGGACCTCAAAGAAATCCAGCAGCCCTCGAATTACAGGACAGCCAGTTCCCCGATATTGTTCGTAAGGCTGGGCTTGCAGGTAATTCACATAAGGCACTCCTCTGATTCCGACCCAGAGCCTCTATCAGAATAGACTCCAGACACATTGGCTAAATCACAGATCAACACAAAAAGGGTGAGGAGCCCTCCTAATGCACCAGAGATCCTCATTGCTTCAGATTAATGAAAAATATTTTTTGTATTAGTTATTTATTGCTGTGTGGTGAATTACCCCCAAATTTGGTGGCTTAACAACAGTATACACATTTATTATGTCAGTTTCTGTGTGGTCAGTTTCTGTGAGTCCACTTATCTGGGTGGTTTCAGGCTCGGGGTCTCTTGTGAGGTTGCACTCCAGATACCAAGCAGGGTGTAAAGGGCTTGACTGGGGCTAGAGGACCCACTTCCCTCTAAAAAAATAGAGAGAGAATAAGGCAGAAGCAGCAATGTCTCTCTCTCTTTTTTTAAGATTTTATTTATTTGACAGAGATAGAGGCAGCGAGAGAGGGAACACAAGCAGGGGGAGTGGGAAAGGGAGAAGCAGGCTTCCCGCTGAGCAGGGAGCCCAATGCGGGGCTTGATCCCGGAACACTGGCATCATGATCTGAGCCAAAGGCAGACGCTTAACGACTGAGCCACCCAGGCGCCTGAGGAATGTCTCTTTTGACCTAGTGTTAGAAGTCATACCTTGTCCCTTCTTCCACATCAAGTCACTAGAAGCAAATTACTGAATCCGGGCTACATCCAAGGGGAGGTGACTTAGCTTCACCTTTTCAAGAAAGGAGTGTCAACTTGGAGGCATTTTTTTTTTTAATTGGAGGGGGACAAAACCTCACATAATGTAGAATTTGCCATCTTAACCATTTTTAAATGTACAATTCAGTAGTGCTGAGAATATTCACATTGCTGTGCAGATCTCCAGAACTTTTTCATCTTGGAAAACTGAACTCTACGGCCATTAAGCAGCTCTCTGTTTCCCCTCTGCTCCCGGCCCCTTTTAACCACTATTCTACTTTCTGTTCCCATGAATTTGACACTCTAGATTCCTCACATCCTGGAATCATATAGTATTTGTCTTTTTGTGTCCGGCTTATTTCACTCAGCACAATGTCCTCTAGGTTCATCCATGTTGTAGCCCATGACAGGATTTCCTTTCTGGAGCTGAATCATCTTCCATCAAACTGATACGCCAGTTTGCTCATCTACTCATCTGTCCGTGGACCCTGGAGTTGCGTCCACCTCTTGGCTTTTGTGAATAATGCAGCTGTGAACATGAGTGTGCAAGTATCTCTTCAAGACTCTGCTTTCGGCTCTTTTGGGTGTATACCTTAGAAGTGGGATTGCTGGATCATTTGCCAGAACATAGTTTTTTGAGCAAACACCATACCGTTTTCCACAGTGGCTGCACCCTTTTATAGTTTCACCTAAGCGCACAGGAGTTCCAGTTTCTCACATCCTCCCCAACACTTGTTATTTCTTGTTTTATTTTATAGTAAACATCCTGATGGATGTGAGAGGATATCTTGTAGTTTGGGTTTGCATATCTCTAATAATTGGTGATGTTGAGCATCTTTTCATGTATTTGCTGACGATTTCTATACATTCCTTGGAGAAATGTTTTTTCAAGTCTGTCCATTTTCTAATCAGGTTTTTTGGTTCTTGTTGTCAAGTTGCGAAGGCTTATTTTTAACCCACACTTGCCTTGTGGGTTTGTTGCGCGATCTAAAACATTCATGTATACAGATCACATTTAATGTCACATAGTAGGCACCCAAAAAATATTACTCGTCCTCTCAGGGTTGTTACATTACATAATATATGTAAAACTGCTTTAAAAATGATAAAGTGCTATGCAAATGTGAGTTAATACTAAATATCTATATGCAAAGTATTTTAATATTTTTCTCAGGTTCTCCACATTTACATGCATGTATCTTTTCATCCTTAGACTTTTTCTGGTTTTTAGCTGTGAGTCCTTTTTTTCCATTTTATTGCAAGTTTTATCAAAAAAAACCAGCAGTCAAAATAGAATGAGTAAAGGAAGAGAAACAATAGCTAATTTCTCTAAAGCAACGTCAGAGTAGGATCTATGTGAAAATAAAGTAAAATGGAAGAAAGCTGGAAAGATAATACCATTGAAAAATCCTAGGAGGACCAGAGCTGCTGTTCCTTCAGAGGATGTGAGTGATGTTGAAAGATTAATAACGTTTGGATCACGTTAATTACAGTGATGTTATAAACTCTGCTATTCTAGTTGCCATAACAACCCGCTATATGTCGGTTTTCTAATGACATTTCGAACAAGTGCTGAAGCGAACCGCGTCACTTGAGCACTTTGATTACTGTCACTCAGTGATTTTTAAATTGAATTGTTTTGTTCTTAAAGAGTCAGAATATGTCACTGTCTTCGAAAATATGCTCAAAATTATGGAGAGGAAATGATACACATCTCTATACAATTATGGAGTACTCAAGAAAAAGAAATATATTTTGTTTGTCACATGAAATTAACAGATTTTTTTTCATAGGGATAAGGAAAAAACAAAAAACCCCACAGTAGGAAAGGCTAATGCACTTCCTACCTCTGCGAGGGCCTGTTCCCTCAGGGAAGAGCTTGACAATAGAATTCTTCCTAGAAGGAGCTTACGTTCATCAGTTGTATTTCTCTCCTGTCCAGTCTCTCTTTTTCCTTCCATCTCCCTTTTTCCTCCCTTCTGGTGAATTCCTGGAACCCGTGATGTTGATCGAGGTGGCTGTCACATCTGGAGGTAAGCGAGGTGAGGTCATGGCCTTCACACGGCTTTCTGCTCTCTCTTCCCTCTGCTGACCAACCCACTCCTCTCTCTCCAGGGGCGGCCCCGGGTACATAAGGAAGGGAAGATTACTTGCCACTGGTTTATATTAGATTGAATTTTAATATTCCCAGGATATGTTAAGTACATATCGCGTCACTGACAAGAAGCAAAGCGTGATAATACTAGATTCGTGTCTAAGTTCCTGCTCAGTCGCCAGCCTACTCTGCTCCTGCTGCCTGGGGGGCACCCCTCCCCAGCCAGCCAGCCAGCAACAGCAATCACCGGCTGAATCAGAGGTGAGGGCCAGAGCCAATGCGTCTAATCAGTCTCTCTCTGTCTTCTCTGCGCTCTTTCTCTTTCCTTCCCTCTCTACAAGTTGAGCTAAGGTGAAAACTCACCATTTGCAATGGTGTTTACAGTAGAAATGTGGTGTTCGGTGGCAAAAAAAAAAAAAAAAGAAGTGGTGTTCAGTGGTAAAATCCTGCTACAGAATTCTGAAGGGAGAGTGTGTGCTCTCCCCTTGACCACAGATCCAGCAACATCTCTGTCTGTACCCCATATCTCAGGCAATACAGGTGGCAGTCTCTTATGTAAAGCACATCAGAGTGCCCTCTGTGTAAGCCCAGGTCTGCCTCTTGGCCAGGCCAGCCCATTGGCACCCCCTTCCACTCTCTCTCCTCCCCGCTTTCCTCTGTTCTTAGAACTCCCTCCACCCACGCAGCCATCCAAGGGCTTCCATCCTGCCCTCCCGAAGGCCCCCCTGTACCTTCTCCTCACAGTCTTCCCAGGGACCAGCAAAGTGAGCTCGTCAAACCAGCCAGGCTTCTGTTGACCCAGAGCCACTGCAGGACCAGAGACATGGCTCAGAAAGTGGGTGTCAGGGACAGAGGTGCTGTCACCAGTGACATCATGTGGAATTAACAACACTCACATGCATTTGACTCATTCTTTTTTTATTATTATTATGGTCAGTTAGCCACTGTATAGTACATCATTAGTTTTTGATGTAGTGTTCAAAGATTCATTAGTCACGTAAACACCCAGCGCTCATCACTACACATGCCCTCCTTAATACCCATCACCCCATTACGCCCTCCCCACCCCCTTCCTCTCTGAAACCCTTAGTTTGTTTCCTGGGATCCATAGTCTCTCATGGTTCGTCTCCCTCTCTGATTTCTCCCCCTTCAGATTTCCCTCCCTTCCCCTATGGTCCTCCATGCTATTGCTTATGTTCCACATATGAGTGAAACCATATGATAATTGTCTTTCTCTGCTTGACTTACTTCACTTGGCATAATACCCTCCAGTTCCATCCATGTCGATGCAAATGGTGGGTATTCATCCTTTCTGATGGCGTAACAATATTTCATTGTATATATGTACCTCTTCAACATCGGCCACAGTAACTTCTTTCAAGATACGTCTCCAAAGGCAAGGGAAACAAAAGCAAAAATGAACTTGTGGGACTTCATCAAGATAAAAAGCTTCTGCACAGCAAAGGAAATAGTCAACAAAATTAAGAGGCAACCCACAGAATGGGAGAAGATATTTGCAAATGACATTACAGATAAAGGGCTGATATCCAAGATCTATAAAAAACTTCTCAAACTCAACACTCAAAAAACAAATAACCCAGTCAAAAAATGGGCAGAAGATGTGAATAGACACTTCTCCAAAGAAGACACACAAATGGCTAACAGACACATTTGACTCATTCTGTGTCCAGGGTGAAGCAGGTTTGCTGACCCCCTTCTCTCTAAGTCTTCTCTGGATGCTCCTTTTCAGGATGCTGATTTCACTGGAACATATGTGAACAGGTTTGGGGAGCAACCTGTGCCACTGTCACTCTCCATCCTTCTCACTCTAGTCTCTGCCTGGGAACACTGACCTGTAGGGGTTTCATCAAAGGACTCCTTTGCCGTCTGGGTTCTGCCTATTAGGAAGTCCCTACGGGAGATAAGAGGGAGGGAGGAGGAGAAGGAGCTGGGGACTTCCTGCCTCTGGCTCCTTCTTTGCAGGAGGGCCTTACAGTCGTCTGTGTGTGATTCTCTCCTTCCAGACTCCAGTAACTGACCCTTCCCATGTCTTTTTGAGCTCAGGAGTTGTAACTGAATCCATTGGTACTGTACTGTCCTTTGTGGAGTCCTTACACCTTTGTAAGTAGCCCCCTCACTAATTTTGTGAATAGTCACGTGAGTGGTCCTTCAGTGTCCTGCTGGGATCTGGATATGAGTCCCTAGCTGGTGTGGGCTGTCCTATTCCTCCCAACTGCCTAGTATGGCCTTCAGCCCCATCCTCCCCTACCCCAAGGATGGTCTACCCTAAACCATATCCATATAACCCCACAGTTCTGTTCCATGCCTGACAGTAAAAGAGAAAAGGTGGGGGTAAGACTGACTGAGTAGGCACAAGGAAAGACAAGACTCAATATGGCCACTGATGACATTGTAGATTCTAGACACATGGAGGTCAGAGTTGAAGAAAGATGCTCTGAGCCCAAGTTGGCAGGTGCCCAATCAGAAAGAGCATGGATTGAGGTCAGAACACCTAAGAATGGTACAGCCCTGGACCAGGTCAAGAGTCAAGACTGAGTATTAACAAAAGTGGATGTGTGTGGGCAAAGTCACAGGCTCTTGCCCAGGTCTCAGGAGCACAGGCTGGCAGGTTGTCAGGAGGCACTGGCTGATAGGGGAGGAAGGGTGGTGGAGATCAAAGAAGCAAAGTCATGGCCAGATACGGCCACCTCTACAGGTAGGAATTTATTTTTATTATTTTTTATTTTTTTATAATAATTTTTATTATGTTAGTCACCATACAGTACATCCTTAGTTTTTGATGTAGTGTTCCATGATTCATTATTTGCGTATAACACCCAGTTCCCATGCAATACGTGCCCTCCTTAATACCCATCACCGGCCTATCCCAATCCCCCACACCCCTCCCCCTCTGAAGCCCTCAGTTTGTTTCCCAGAGTCCATAGTCTCTAATGGTTCATTCCCCCTTCTGTTTACCCTCCCTTCATTCTTCCCTTCCTTCTCCTACCGATGAATTTCTTCTGTTCCATAAATGAGTGAAACCATATGATAATTGTCTTTCTCTGCTTGACTTACTTCACTTAGCATAATCTCTTCCAGTCCCATCCATGTTGCTGCAAATGTTGTATAATCGTTCTTTCTGATGGTGTAAGGTGGTATCTCAATGTGGTTTTGATTTGAATTTCCCTGATGGCTCATGATTTTGAACATTTTTTCATGTGTCTGTTAGCCATTTGTATGTCTTCATTGAAAAAGTGTCTGTTCGTATCTTCTGCCCATTTTTTGATTTGATTATTTGTTTCCTGTGTATTGAGTTTGAGAAGTTCTTTTTAGATCTTGGATATTAGTCTTTTATCTGTAGTGTCATTTGCAAGTATCTTCTCCCATTCCGTGTGCTGCCTCTTAGTTTTTTTGACCATTTCCTTGGCTGTGCAGAAGCTTTTTATCTTGATGAAGTCCCACGAGTTCATTTTTTCTTTTGTTTCTCTTGCCTTTGGATATGTGTCATGAAAAAATTGCTGTGGCCGTTATCAAAGAGGTTGCAGCCTATGTTCTCCTCTATGACTTTGATGGGTTCCTATCTCACATCGAGGTCTTTCATCCATTTGGAGTTTATCTTTGTGTATGGTGTGAGAGAGTGGTCAAGTCTACAGCGAATATCATTCTCAATGGGGAAAAGCTGAAAGCCTTTCCCTTAAGATCAGGAACACGACAAGGATGCCCACTCTCGCCATTATTATTCAACATAGTACTAGAAGTCCTTGTAACAGCAATCAGACAACAAAAAGGGATAAAAGGTATCCAAATCAGCAAAGAAGAAGTCAAACTGTCTCTCTCTGCAGATGACATGATACTCTATATAGAAAACCCAAAAGACTCCACCCCCAAACTACTAGAACTTATAGAGCAATTCAGTAATGTGGCAGGATACAAAATCAATGCTCAGAAATCAGTTGGATTTCTATACATGAACAATGAAACTGAAGAAAGAGAAATTAGGGAATCCATTCCATTTACAATAGCACTAAAAATCGTATGTTATCTCGGAATTAACCAGAGATGTAAAGGATCTATATTCTAGAAACTACAAATCGCTCTTGAAAGACATTGAAGAAGACACAAAAAGATGGAAAAATATTCCATGTTCATGGATCGGAAGAATAAACATAGTTAAAATGTCTATGCTACCCAGAGCAATCTACACTTTCAGTGCCATCCCGATCAAAATACCAATGACATTTTTCAAAGAACTGGAACAAACAGCCCTTAAATTTGTGTGGAACCAGAAAAAGCCCTGAATCACCAAGGAATTGTTGAAAAGGAAAAACAAAGCTGGGGGCATCACGTTGCCGGATTTCAAGCTATACTACAAAGCTGTGATCACAAAGACAGCATGGTACTGGCACAAAAACAGACACACAGACCAGGGGAACAGAATAGAGAACCCACAAATGGCCCCTCGGCTCTTTGGGCAACTAATCTTTGACAAAGCAGGAAAAAACATCCAACGGAAAAAAGACAGTCTCTTCAATAAATGGTGCTGGGAAAATTGGACAGCTACACGCAAAAGAATGATACAGGTAGGAATTTAAAGCATAGACTCCCAAAGTTGCAAGGACACTCAGAAATCATATACTGAAGTCACTTCACTTTTAGATGAGGGCTTTTAGCCTGTACACATGGGGTGCTAAGTGACAAAGCAAAGGCAAACACCGGAAATACTCACTTCTAGACCAGTGATTTACCCACGAAACCCATGCCTCCATAAGGATGTGTTGATACTCCATATTTAATTTTTTAATCAGAACCATTTTAAAGGAAAACAAGACATTGCAACCTCGGTATTTTGACTTCATGTGCATTTTAACCTGGCCACAGAAAAAAAAAATTAGACATCGTAGAAAAAATCAACACAGATTTAAATCTGAAGAGCTAGCTGTATACATGAAATTTAATAATGACAAAAAGTGAACTGAAGAATCTCATTGTTTTGATAATTCTCAAAACTACAAAAATTGACCCAGTTAAAATCGCATTTTGTAGAAATAATACAAAATAAAACTGACAAAGGCAAAAACTGCTTAAAACCAAACTTGTTATTGACTTTTAAAATTGACTAAAAAATCAAATCATCTTGTCAAAAATTGTACCTATAAAACCTGACCCAGGAAAATTAGACTTGGTAGAAAATGACCACAAAAGAAAACTCAAAATTGCTGAAGTCAAAATTGGGAAAATTTAATACGAGTACAAAATGTAATCATTGAATTAAATCCAAATTATTTCAGTGAAATAAAAATACTGAAAATTATGTGACTCTGCAGTAAAAAAAAAAAAAAAAATCAAAGAATTAAATTAACTCCAAAGAGTTGTTTCCAGAAAATAATTTTCTGATGATATTCTCAGAAATGTTGGAATAGCTCTGATGAAAGTGTTTGTATTTCATTTAAGAAAAAAGTCCTGAGGGTCAAAACAACTGTGAGAGGAAAATATCCTCTGTGGGATTTCTCAGGTAGCCACCACTCCTCAGGCTTCCAGTTTCAATGCTTTATTGTTTTTTTTAATGATTGATTGATTGATTTTAGAGTGTGTGTGTGTGTGTGTGTGTGTGAGAATGGGGAGGGGCAGAGGAAGAGGGAGAGAGAATGTCAAACAGACTCCATGCTGAGCGTGGAGTCCAACTCGGGGCTCCATCTCACGACCCTGAGATCATGACCTGGGCTAAAACCAAGAGTTGGATGCTCAACTGACTGAGCCACCCTGGCTCACCTTAATGCTTTATCATTTTTGAGCAGATACAGGATCTCCTAGGGTTCTAACACCCTCTCCTACATCTAAATACCATGTACTCAGTGAATGACTAGCTGGTTGCTAAGGTCGAAGCTTACTAGAAGGCATGAAGGTTCACAGACACTCTTACCACTTCCAAGGGAATTGAGACTTTAAAAGCAACCTACACGTCACAGCACACCCATTCAGATGGCTACTCTCAAATAACAACCACCACCACAACCCACCAACCAAGCAGAAAACAGCACGTGTTGGCGAGGGTGTGGAGAAGTTGAAAGGCTTGTACACTATGCAGCCACTATGGAAGACAGTACGGCAGTTGCTTTCGAAAATTAATAGAATTAGCATGGGATCCAGTGATCCCACCTCAGAGTATACATCCAAAAGAATTGAAAGCAGGGGCTTAAAGAGATATTTGCACACTCATGTTCATAGCGGCATGATTCACAAGAGCTAAGAGGAAGAAGCAACCCAACTGTCCATCAACGGATGAATGGATGAATGGATAAACAAACTGAGATGGATGGATGGATGGATAGATAGATAGATAGATAGATAGATAGATAGATAGATAGATAGATAGATAGATGGTGTTAGATTTTTCAGCCTTAAAAAGGAAGTCCGATCACTTGCTACAGCATGGACGAACCTGGAGGACATTACTAAGTGAAATAAGCCAACCACAAAAGGACAAATACTGTATGATTCCACTGTACATAGAATGGAAAGAGGTCAAACTCATAGAAACAAAGTAGAACGGTGTTTGCCAGGGGCTGGGCAGAGAGAGAAGTAGGGGCTTGTTTAACGCGTGTAGAGTTTCAGTCTCGAGAGAGAGAAAGTTCCAGAGCTCTGTTGCACAGCAAAGACTACTTAAGTCTAATGAACTGTACACTTAAAAATGATAAAGATGGTAAATTTTGTGTTTTTCACCACAAGTTAAAAGAAATCAAGCTACATGAATTTGTAATGGGTAGAACTTAAATAGGGTGGACAATTTAGGAAGTTGAGGCAACAGCCCAAAAAAGTGTTTCTCCAACTTTTCCATGACATTCTTTTCAGGTCAGAGCAAAATAAATCCAGTTGGAGCAGAAACTTCATGAAAGTCTTGTGCTTTGTCTGTAAAATAGGACAAATTTTGCCTATCACTTCATAGTTTATAAACTTCAGATTTTATTTTTGTATAGAAATAACATTGTAATTACTAGTGCAAGGGAGAGTCTGTGTTTCTTTGAGTACAGCTCCCTGCGGAATCATAGGCTTTTATGCAAGTCAGTGCAAAAATAAGGAAATTTAAGCCTGCATGGAAAAGGAGACTTATGCTAATTTATATAAGACAAAAACGTAGAGATTGTAAAAATTGCAAACTTTTCTCCTCCCGATCGTCTGTGCTAATGACACCCCAAGGAGAGTCATTGTATGTACCCTGTAGTTTTACGCTGTCACCCTCCTAAAGCTACGGATATTCCAGCCGAGAAGAATATGCCAATGTTTGAAGCCACAGTGTCTGGGCAGAACCACCACGCTTCAGGACTTAGAGCCTCCATGAGAGAGAAGATCCCCTTTCCCACTGCCCTCTCTCTAAGCCAGGGTTCCTGAAGAGAGAGTTTCTGGTCACTTCCCTGGAAGGAGAACCAAGACATTCCAGTTTTGCCACCAGTCATGCGGGCTGCTGGAAGGAACACTGAACCTTTGGAGCACCCTCCACACCTCTGTCTGGCCAACTCCTACGTGGACCTCAGCCCTCTGCTGGGGCGTCAGCTTCTGGAGAGGCCGGGTCCGCCCGCCTAGCCGCCCTGCCGCACTAGCTCTCTGGGCCCCGTCGGAAGCGCAGGGCTTAGACTGTGTGTGGCAGGATCCCAGTGCTGGCTGAGCTCACACGCTTTGGGTGATGCAAGGACACGGCCACGAGAAGGCCGCATCAGCCAGGCAGTTCCACAGTTGCGCCGCGGGGGGGCCGGGAGCCCTGGGGAGGAACTAATGGTAAAAACAGACTTCCCCTGAGAGAAGGGACCTTTGGCTCCTTCTTCCTATGATGATGCCAGACTCACAGTTCAGCTCCTCTCTCTCTCTCTGGACTCCCTGCTTCTGCTTCTGACCCGTTCACCTGCCACCTCCACTTCTGTTTCTCCCTGCTTTTACTCTGGTCCTGCAGTTTTCTGGGTTTCTCACGCTGGAAATGTCCATGACAGGTCATCGGTTGGGTAAGTCGAGTCCACTGTTGGGCAGAATGACAATAGGAGGCCTCCCCAGAGGCCCTGCGAAGCCTGAAGATGGTTCCTCTTGGCCGGGTTGCAGACTTGCGGCAGGTCGGTCATGGCCAAGTAACAGGGTTGCGTGACAGGAAGCCTGGCTCACGAGCAATGACAGCCTTTGCTGCTTTGCTCAGAAAGCGGTTTGTGCACACTTCCATTAGTGCATATTTCGTGCTGTAACCGAATTGTTTTTCCACATGCCCAGTTCCCTACAAAACTAGAAACCCGGGCCAGTAACGGCGGTCTCCCATCTTTGCACCTCAAACCCCTAGCGCAGCACCTGCTACGTAGTAGACTCTCAGTACAAGTGTGGTGACAGGAAGTGAAATCTAGGTGGAATCAGAAAACCGGAATTCAGGGTCTGATTTTGCCAGCTCATCGCTCTGTGAACTAGGGTCAATTTTGTAATCTTTCCAAACCTCCCTTTTGTCTTCTGCTAAAAGATACTGTTGTGATTAAATATTAAATGAAATGTGGACGTACCTAGCACAGGGCTTGGCCCACAGTTGCTCTGTGTTTACTCCATATTACATGTTATAGTTAAGTTCATCATATTCATATAATACAATATTGTAATGTAATTATATTAAAATATATAATTACCTAATTATTAAGGTATGCTAATATTTATTAATATGTAATATCTAATTATATAATAAAATTGATGCATAAGTTATATAATCAATATATAATATTATATATTTTTTCTCTGTTTATATCACTGCCATGTGTTGTAATTATGTCCAAATATATCTTCTCTCCCAATCAGAGGGTAAATTTGAAGGAGGGGATCTGTGTCTCACTTTAACCTTTGCACCACCACCTCACCCCATATTTCTGCACTAAGTAAGTATTTAATATGAATGAATGGTGTGTGTTTGGGGGGGACAATGGATTTGAAGATGGAATTTGTTTAAAATCTCCAGATCTTAACAGTTTTCAAGAGTTAAAAACAAGCAGGACATAGGAAGCATCACCAATAAATTATGGTCAAGCTTCAGTTTCACTAACTCTGGGTGCCTAGCAATCTTCTAACAGCCGAATGGAAACAAGGCTGACCGTGATCCAGTTTTCCAGTGTGTGTCTCCACCTGCTGTATTTACTGGAAAGCAGCGGAAGCATTCCTTCTAATATTAAGTTTTTCGAGCACATATCCCTGGGCAACCTCAGCCCCGCGTTGGGCACATGTACCTGCACATTTCCACAGGCACCGCTAGGGGGCAGGCCCTTCCTCCAGATGCACGCCTGAGCTGGGCGTGCAAGTCTTGAGGAAAAAAATAAAAGAACGTGCCACTGTCATTAGGTTTGTTTCTAAGTGGAAAAATACATGTGGGCATGTCCAGATTTGTATTGTGTTCCCTTAATTAATTATGCAATCTTTCGGCTCACCTTTCCTTTTGTTTTCTATTTCCTTGTTCAGGTTTTTCTCCTTGGGATGGTAACAAATAAACCTTTTATTCATTTATTTATTTTTAGAGGCTTGACCCACAAAAATAAATCAAGATGAGGTAACACAAGCAAACACCGCATAATTTAGTTGATGAAGGTGAAAAAGCTGAGGCTTCATTTGGGTTTGTCATTTTTCAAACAATTTTTTTTTTAAGAAGAGGTTTAATTTCCCTAATTGTTCATATTTTGCTGGCTTGGCCAGATGGGAAAGGGGGAAGGGGATTGGCACAAAGAAGAAAACTAAGAGAGACTCAGGGTGTGAGTGTGTGTGTGTGTGTTTGTACAGATGTGAGAGAGTGTGTGTAAGGGTGGTAGAAGGACAGGCCAAGCAGCTGTTGAGGGGTACTTTGGTCCCAGGTCACACTGGCCTGTGAGCTTTATGGGGCCACCAGCAATGGTCCTGGACTCTAGCTCCCTGTTAGCCTTAGAGCAGTCACTCTGCTCACATCTCAGTTGCCTTGTCGAGAATGTGAGAAATGTATACTAAAAGATCTTCTAATTTAAATAGGAGCCTGTGTTGTGGGAGAGAAAACATGGGAGGAGAGTTGGAAATGAGGGATGAATATGCATGGAGAATTCTGAGAATAACCATTACAAAGAAACAACTGAACAAACCAACAAAGACGCTCTGAAGCTGGAAGTTTCTTCCAGCCAGCTTGACTGTGGAGACAGCACCTTCACGCAGACTTCCTTTTGAAATAGTTCCCCACGCGGCTGGAGCTCCCAACCACTGCGCTGCCTTCTGTCCCACTCTCTACTGCCCCGGGGAGACAGGTAGGTCCCAGGAAGGTATCTGAACCATCAAGCGAAGACGCAGCAATGGCGAGGTGGGCTAGTCTTGGCCAGACGAGAGAGGAGCAATCTCCAATCCTAAATGACAGACTAACAAAATTCTCAACCAGAACTGACTCATGCCTAGTTAGAGCAGTGGTTAAAACAAATAATGTTCCCCCGGGGGTGGTACTGCTACCCTTCCATGGCTGGTGTAAGCTCAGTTGCCTGAGTGAGTGTTGGCTTTTTATAACTTTTGGAAAATGCCACTCTTTTTATTTTCCCTCCACAGTTGCAATTACTCTAATCTTATAGAACTCTAATAATCAGCTGGGCTGTGGGTTCAGAGCCATTACTGCTGTCTGACTTCATAATAGCCAATTAATTACTACTTACCAAGTTTCAATTACTTTTTATCTTAATATGTCTGAGAGTTCTCTCCAGATAATCACTGAAGGAGTCTCCATCCCCTTTGGTTGCTCCCATGAAATTATCTCTATGATGAGCATGAAAGATTGTTACTTTGCCTGTAACAAATCTATATTCAAAGTACTGTACTTTAAATTTGTTACATCTGCAATTTCCAGCAGCCACCACTAGGGGATGCTGCTAAATTCTTAACTGGTGATTCTCAAAGTCTGGGTCACAAAATGCAGATTTCTAGGCTTAGTAGAATCAGAATCTTGGGGTAAGAGATTGGGAAATCTGTCTTTTTAATAAGTTCCTTGAGTGAATTTGAGGCAAAAAAAGTTCCGCAGCAGTAATAAGTGCTTCTTAACTAGTGTAAGTTCCCTGAACTCCTTCCACAAAAGAAAATCATTATTTAGAAAATTAAGTCAACCTTGATTAAAAACACAGCTGTGGGAGCTCCTGGGTGGTTCCGTCTGTCAAGTGTCAGACTTGATTTCAGCTCCGGTCATGATCTCAGGGTCGTGAGATCGAGTCCCAGAAAGGGCTCCGCACTCAGCATGGCGCCTGCGTGTCCCTCTCCCTCCCCCTCTGCTCCCTCCAGTTCTGCTTCTTTCTCTCTCTCTCTCTCTCTCCCTCAAATAAATAAATAAATCTTAAAAGCAAACAAACAAAAGCAAAAAAAAAACCCCACAAGTGTAAGTATCCATCTACGGTGTATCCATGTCAACCTTTTGGCTGGAACTCTCCCACACTGAACTGCCCTCTGTCGGCCTCTCCAGGCCACCAGCGTCCCTTAGCAACACCATTGCAATAGCTAGCCAGTTTCCTTCCTTCATTTCCCCTGGAATCAACTCTCCACATGGCAGCGAGAGTGATCTTTAAAAAAAAATGATAATTCTGTCATCTCACTCGCCTGCGCAGAGCCTTCTGTTTACTACCCATCACCGTCAGAATAAAATACAAATTTCTTATCATGGCCTACGAGGCCCTATATGAACGGGCGCCCGACCAGCCCCTCCCCCCTTGCCGTTCTTCAAGTAAACCTTTGGACCTTTGAGCTTGCTCTTCCTACTGCTTTGCCTCAGATCTTCATAGCTGGCTCCTTCCTCATTTCTTTTACATTTCTGCTCAGATGTCACCTCCTCAGAGGGTTTTTTTCACAGCCTGTTATCAGTCTTACCCATGGTGGCTGGGGTCCCAGGAGAGACTGGGCTGTCAGAAGGAGACAGACCAGGATAGGCGCTTTTGCAGTCACCAGGCTGGAGCATAGTACATGTTTCTTGAATGAAGTAATGGAAAGCTTTAAGCTAAATCTCCGTGCAAACTGAGAAAATATGAAAATACTAAGTGTAGTTGTAAATTGGGGCCCTCTCTTCATTATCTCAACTATTCAATGGCTTTTTAATGAAGGTTTCTGTACGCCTCAACTTTAACACAACCTTCCCTTCCATTGTTTCCTAGGAGTGGTTTTCAGTAGGGGTTTGGGGAGAGACACATCCTTCTAAAAAAAGCACTTCAGAATTTTCAAGGACCAAGGGATCAATGAAGTTTAAACTGTATGTTTAATACATTTCAAGTTAACATTTTAATTATTGAATTAATATCTTTACTATTTTTTAACTTAAAGCAAAAAAGGTTATTTCTTGGCTCACATAACTGAAGAGTCCAGGGTGCTATACCAGCTTCAGGCAGGGCTGGATCAAGGGGCATGAACATTGTCATCAGGACCCAAGTCTCTCCATCATTTGGCTCTACTTTCCTCTGCACTGGATAGCTTGACTACTAATATAAACTGAAGAAATCAGACTTCAACAAAATGTGGCTCTAACCCTCTTCTCTGTAGTTGAAGATGTTCGGTGTTGAGTCCCCCAGGTCCTCTCTCCACCCCTGTCCAGCCTGCCTGGTGGCCCAGGACACCGACCTTCATGGGTTGCCTCATATGGGTTCCACGGTCTGTGTGTTATTTGGGAATTTGGCCAATGGGAGTCATCAGTAGGAGATAAGAGAGTGAGAGAAAACAGGGTGGGTTATTCATTGTCCAGCTGTCTCCCTGTGGCCCTGCTTTCCTCTACCCAAGGACCCAAAGGGTCAGGCAGCCTTCTGCTAAACTCCAGCTCCCTCTGGGTTCCTGTGGCTGCCCCTACCCTTTGCCTCTTTAGGCCTGGCATGCTGATGGGTCCATGCGGTCCCTAGCTCTAGCATGTTTCCCTTCACCCTGCCTACACCTTGCTAGAGTCCCTGCATTCATCTTTCTCTGGTCACTCCATCTGCGTGAGCCATCTGTCCCTCACCAGACTCAGACTGACATGGCCTATGAGGGTTCTGTTGTCGCCGTTGTCTCTTTCTGGTGATAAACATGCCCAAGTTGCCTCAGTGATGGCATTCCAGTTTTTTCCTCTCATTGTCTCGTTCCCCTGATTTCCTTAGTTGTCCTCATCAATAGCTTCGCTAATGCCGACCTGCCCCTCTGTCAAAGCCAGCACCCCCTAGAAAGTCTAAACATTCAGCAGCTCTGTCCAGAGAGGGTCTCGGCCTTCATTTTCTTTCAGGATGGCTGTATCTTAAGCATAGAGAGCTTTAAAAAAGACTCAGCTACAAAAGATTCTTAAAAAATGACTCTCCCACAACACCTGTCACCCTATTTATTCTCAACACCCCTTAAGCGACACTGCTTTAGGCAAGACGGGTTGTGTGAGCCTTTAACCAACAAATATCAGCAACTGGGAAGCCCATAAATAGCAGCAGAGAGGACAAACAGGATGACTCAGTAAGCCTTCTGAGTCAGACTGGCAGGGGCTGGCCTTGCCTCTTAATTACGGGGCACCAGACCCATTGTCTCTGAAGTCACCTCAGAGTCTCGCCTAACAAATATCAGCCATCCAGTTTCCTTTGAAGATGTGCAATCTTCCTCCTTCTACCTGCCATTAGAAAATAAAGTGCCTGAGCCAAGAGGCCTCGTGGGGGCTTGCAGTCTGTGTCCTCAGCAATTAACCCCTTTCTGAGATCAGCCGCCATCCATGCCATTGGCTGGTTCTGGTCCTGGCTTTGGCACCCTCAATTTGTGGGACCTCAAATACATCACCCCCCTGAATGTATCTCCTCTATCATGAGAGTAATAAACGTCACCTAGCTGTAGGGTTGTCGTGAAGATCAAAATTCATTTGGCCAAGTCTATAATGTTGTAGAAAAGGTAAAAGTATATTTGCTGTACGATACTCTAATGGTGAACATATGACGTCATACACCTGTCGGAACCCACAGAACAGGACAACACCAAGACGGAACCCTATGTAAACGAAGGTCTCTGTTTAATAATAATGTATCAGTATCGGTTCATCAACGATAACAAATACTACGCTAATGCAAGATGTTAATAATAGAAGAAACTGTGCACTCACTATCTGAATATGTAGACAGAAGCATCTACATGTATTTAGAGATCAATATCCCTAACGAATAGTACTTGAAATTTGAGCTACCTTGAATACAAATAAAATGCAGTGCGTTTGCATGCAGCTGGAGGGAAAAATAGACAAAGGGAAAGACTTCTTTGCTACCTATAACTGTAAGTAGGCATGGAAGCATCGATCTTTGGAATCTAACAGCTGGGCTCACTTTTCAAAACCACTCCCAATTTCAGGACACAAAATGTTTTGGTTGTACCCAAGAGGTTTATTTAGCTAAAGAATGTGGCCAAAGCAAGGAAGCAGCCATTAGGTTTTTCCGAGGATGAGAACACATCCTGTCTGGGGACACACACGCATGCCCCTACGCAGCGTGGGCCCCACAGCTGTCCTGTCCTGCTGCAAGGCCTGGGGGGGGGGGGGGAGAGCCCAGAGAGGGACCTGCTATGGGCAGAATGAGGATGGGCTATGCTGGAATGAGCCACTCCCTCCGAGAGTCTAAATGAGGATGAAGAATTTCTGAACCAACTAGAGACCCAAACCCATCCAAGAATAGAAGTTGGGAGGACAGGCACTTTTTAAGTTCCTTCCAGAGCAATCCAGATTAGAACGTTGTTTCTAAGGAGGCTTTGGATTCCCCTGGGAGAGCTCTGATTTCAGAGCCACTTTCCTGCACAAAGAAGTATTCAATAAAATGTGCTGAATAAGTAAGAGTCAGTTTGAATGTGGAGAAGGCCGTGAGGCAAGGTCTCAAGCTTGTGTTGCCACAGGAGGGAGAGACATCTCAGTAGCCAGAGGTATCCAGTGAGAATATTAAGGTACCCAGACAAGAACAATGGCCAAGGAGGAAGATCACGTTGCCTGGTGGTTACAGTGAGCATGGGCTCTCAGTAAAATAGATTTGAGTTCGAATCTCAGCCTCGTCACTTACTTGCTGACTGATCTGGGGCAAGTTAATGAACTTTGATGAGCCTCAGTTTTCTTACTGTAAAGTAAAACGAAAAAGCCCTAGCTTCTGTAGGGATTAAATACAGTTCCACGTATAATATACTTAGCACCATTCCCACCACATAGTAAGTGCTCAATATGTTGTAGTCATTACACATGTCACATTTCTCTCCGACGTTGGCTTAAGAGTTATGAAGGAAATAGATAAGTGGGTCAGAGAAGAGATGAGGAAAGAGAGAAAGTTAAAATTCTCCGATGACCTGATTAAATGTCTGTGGAAGAAGATAGTCTCAGCACGGTTCTATCAGACAAACTGAGTGGGTCTCTGCCCATACTTGGTAAAGGGATGTTTATCTTCTCAGCATGACTTTGAGATGATATGACCGTAAGGTGCTGGGGGAAACGTAAGGATGCGGTGTGACTGAATTTGGGGTAAGTGTTTTGCTTTGCAGGAGTTGTTTGGTTTTTGGAAGAGAAAGAGTGCTGTGCTGTGATTTATCATAAAACTAGCATTTTAACATCATTCTTCCTTTGTATTACTGTTTTAAATAAATTCAGGAAGGCTTCATTTTTTATAATATGTCCTTAGAAACAGGGTCGGAAACAGAACGGATATAACCCAACCTCCCACCGCATGTGCCCAGTAGAAGGGCAGACGGGCAGCCCCTCACCAAGCTCTGTGGGTCCTAACCTCCCACTTGCCTTAGTTCCTGTGTGCCATTCGGACACCCACTTCAGCACTTCCACTCTGTAGGACAAAAAGGAAAAGCCGAGCAGATTTTTATAAAATACAGTTATAAGATCAAGGGAATGGTTTTGAATGCATTTGCTTACTAATGGGAATTTTTACGAAAGGGAAATAAAAGAGAAATTAGTTCAGATTTCCCTAGACAGATGTTTTAAAGAAATCTGAGCCTTCCAAAGTGCCACCAAAAAGCTTTTCTATTCTGAGAAAAAATAAAAATAAAATTGTTGTTAGTTAAATGCTTAATGTTTATTATCACCAGTATATTAGCTTTAGAGCAAATTTACACCGCATTGGAGTTATATTTTCATGTTCCATGAGTGCATTTTATACATCATTTGTGTCCCTGGTGTAATCGAAGTAACAATACAATAGGCCCATTTTATAGAAGCTAGAGAACAATATTACTATTTTTTAAAATTTGTTTAGAAAGCGTACACTGTCACATCTTTAATAATATGTTGTTGGGTATTTGGCCGAATATCTCTGACCAAGCAATGCAATCTTTAACTATTACATGATTCCCATGAGAATAATTACTGTCACCGAGAGTGTGTGATGATTCAGTTTACAAAAGAGTACATTGTGGCCAGAGCCTGCTGGCCTTGAAGATGACATTCCCACGTGTTCAGGAGGGTCAGAACTAACTGAGTTACATCAGCTGTTTGTTGAAGGCAACCCACTGAAGTCTGATAACTGCCAAAAAATAAAAGGCAGAGTGTTTGCCTATGTTTCCTGTATAAAGTTGTGTCAGATTAACAGATCAGGACAAAATAGGGGGCTACCATGTTGCTCCGAGGAAAAGCATATGAAAAAATGCTATTCTTGACCAACTTGGGCCCCTCACATGATGACATATAGGAGAATTTGCAATCTTCAAACTATGAGAAATGAGGGGGAGGGGCACAAAATAACAAGAAACCTCATTTGGTGTCAACTGATCATTGAAGGACAGTATTTGCTACTTCCCCTCTTTGCTAGTTTAACTGCAAATTCTATTTCCTGATGGATCCATCAAGACCATAGCATTTTTGCATTTGCTTTAGGGAGATCACACATTGAGAAATATTTACTTATAAATCCCAAAACAATCCGATGGAGTAGTGAAAATGAAAGTATACAACATACATTAAGGTAACAGCTACTGACTTCCTCCTGCAAGAAAGTGGAGGTGCCACAAAGACTGGGAGCTTTGCATATTAGGACAACAGTAAGTGATTCCAAGTAGTTCTATACTCCCCGGGGAAAAGGATGACTTCACTTTCTGGGGAGGAGTTTATTTACACAGCATGAACAATCTGCTGAATTTTAATTCTGCCCTTTCTCAAAAAGAAGTTCGAGCTCTGCTTTTCAAAACAAGCCCAAGAAATAACAGATTGAAGGGGCCTGAAATATGAAAATTTTTCAGGTGGTTAGGAGGAATGTCCATATTAATAATCCTTCTGGAACTGATCTCATGGACTTTGAGCTCTTGATCAGGCAGCTCTTCCTCAAGCTAAAATGTCAGTGGCCCCTCAAACTCAGCCTGTGTTTGCCTCAAGCATGACACTAACTCTCACCTTGTCACAGAAACAAAAGCCAAAGGTGAATCCTGGGGACCCTCAGAACTCAGGGAATGACTCAGTATTGATTATGAGCTCTGTGGAGAAACCCAGCTGAACACAGGAAAACAAACAGGTGCCCGGTCAGGATTTAGGCTGATGGGATACTAAGAAATTGTTTTTTCTTTCTCCTCTGTAGATTTTCCGTTTTTGTTGTAATACATGCTTCATTCACAGGATATGGGACACCATGCCTGGAACGGCTCCCCAAAATGGTGTCTTTTCAATGTTGAGGTTGCCCAGAGATTTGTCCTCACTCTGTCATTTTCTTCAACAACATATTCTCCTTTGGTATTCTCATCCATTCCCCCTGAGTAATCTTATCCACAGTTCCAATTATTAACTATATTCAGTCAACACTCAAATCACGCTATCTCCCCACTGAGCACCAGTGCCATATATCCTACCCCTTGCTGGGCATGCTTCTTGCCCAGGCCCCTCGCACCAGCAAGGACCCCACCATCTCCCAGGCAGCAGCACCTCCATCCGGCAAATCACCTAAACCTGACACCTGAAGACCACCTTTGACTTTCTCTTCCTCCCATCCAATTCATGACCCAGTTCTCCCAATTTCACCTCTCAACTTCTCTTGACCTAGTCCACTCCCCTCCATGGCTATGGCCACCGCCTTGGTCAAGGAGGCCACCATCATTTCAAACCTGCGTTACTTTGCAGGCTTCCTGAGTGTACTTTTTTTTTTTTTAAGATTTTATTTATTTATTTGACAGAGAGAGACAGCCAGCAAGAGAGGGAACACAAGCAGGGGGAGTGGGAGAGGAGGAAGCAGGCTCCCAGCGGAAGAGCCTCATGTGGGGCTCGATCCCAGATCGCCAGGATCACGCCCTGAGCCGAAGGCAGACGCTTAATAGCTGCGCTACCCAGGCGCCCCTCAAATCTGATTTTTCTTACCCTCTTGCTCAAAACTTTCTCCCCATCACCCTTAGTCTAAAGCCAAATGCTTTTGTATGACCTGGCCCCTATTTACTGCTATAATTTCAGCCCTTGTACTCTGTAATCTAGACACTCTGGGTTACATGAAATCCCAGGTTGTCTCTTGCTTCCAGGCCTTTCTGCCATGTTTTTGCCTCAGTCTAGAAGGCCTGCCCCCTCCGCTCCCTAGGCCTACATCCCTAGCGCTGGCTAAATCTGTGGATCTTGGGAAACTCTTTCCCTCTGCACTAATTGGGTGACCCACAGTTCTACATGGCCTTCAAGTCAGAATATCTCAGCCACTGTATTTCAATTGTCTGTTAACTTCTTTCTCCTCCCACTAGATGATTAACTCCTTGAAGACTGGGATTTAGTCTTGTTCACACTTGTAACTTAGCGCCTAGCTTAGTCCCTGACACCTGGCGGGTGTTTGGTCATTAAAGAAAAATTTATTTCTTCCTTAACGTTTTTTTAGGTTTGTAGCTATGATTGAAAGTGAGAAGGGGTACCTGGATGGCACAGTCAGTGAAGCATTGACTCTTGCTTTCAGCTCAGGTCGTGATCTCAGAGTCCTGAGATCGAGCCCCACATCAGGCTCCACGTCTGGGTGTGGAGCCTGCTTGGGAGTCTCTCTCTCCGTCTCCCTCTGCCCCTCCCCCAGCTCGTACTTGCTCTCTCTCTCTCTCTCAAAATAAATAAAATATTTTTTAAAAAATTGGAAGATAACATAAATGAACAAATAATAAATAAATTAAAAGTTTCGATGTATGAGACCTACTGGCATCCATCTAACAGTCATATTTTCTTTTTTCTTTTTTTTAGGATTTTGTTTATTTATTTGAGAGAGAACGAGAGCAAGCACGGGTAGGGGAAGAGGGAGAGGGAGAAAGAAGCAGACTCCCCGCTGAGCAGGACTCGATCCCAGGGCCCTGGGATCATGACCTGAGCCAAAGGTAGAAGCTTAACCAGCTGAGCCACACAGGCACCCCAAAGTCATACTTTCTGTAAGTAAATTTTTTCCTGTTCGATGTGAGGGAATTCAATTTATCAATGTTTCATAGTGTTAGAAGCGGAGAACCTTGACTTTCAGGTAGACAACACCCAAGGAAGTCTGATACCATCTTTGATGGCATAAGAGCCATCACGCTCCTGAGCTATTTGGGCAAGCGAGATTCTTCTTTATTACTTACCACCTCATCACAAGTGCCAGAAACCCAACTCAATTAACTTGGGGAAAAAACCCCACAAAACAGGGTGATTAGTTTATGGAATCCAAAAAAGGATTGAGTGACCAACACACAGAAAGGCTAGCCAGCCTATGAAGTCTCAGAAAGGACTGAAAACCAATATTCAAGAGCCGCTGGCCGTCCCTGTGACTCCAGTGTAGCTCTGTTCCCTGCAAAACCCTGCGTACCCCCCCACCAGCCCTCTCTGCACGGTGGGAAAATCGGGCTGGTCTGTTTTGGACTCCAGTTAAAGTCCACCATATCTTTTTATCTATAGAAAATCTGTGTAAGAATTTTTAAAAAGTGAAAATCGCCTATAATCCCATCACTAGTCATTAACATTTTGATATCTAATTTTCTCTACACGTGTGAATCTATATATATTTGTTATTTTTACAAAGTAATATTCATATTATACAGTGCTATGTCCCAGGTTTTTTTTTTCATTTTACATTTTATCATTAGCCTGTTTCCCATAATCACTGAAAATACCATTTTGATATGCTAATACCATTAGCATATTAGTCTATGGTATAGTATATTTCATTTTACCATTCTTTTATTAAGTTGGACATTAGGTTGCTTATTATGAAGTATTTTTAATTATAAATATGTCACAAATACGTATATGCACGGTTTTATAGTAAACACACCTAATCACTCCTAGGAGAGATGCATAGGCTCTCCGCCATCACGAAGAAAATTTTTATTTTTTCTACGGAAGCAGTCTTTTTTTTTTTTTTTAGATTTATGTATTTATTATTTTAAAGACAGAGAGATGGGGGGCAGGGGGTAGAGGGAGAGGGAAGGAGAATTCTCAGACTCCCCACCAAGTGTGGAGCGGGGCTCAATCCCAGGACCCCAAAATCAAGACTGGAACCAAAATCAAGATTTGGGCACTAACTACCCCCCAGAATCAGCCTGTAAAGGCTGTAAAGGCGCCCCCAGAATCAGCCTGTAAAATGAAATAAAATCTAAATCATCAGAAGGAACATACCAAAATGTATACAATTAATAAACATATCCAATTCCTATTTTCAAACTGTCTCCTATATTGAAAAACTCTTCAAGTTCCCTTCAATGTTTTAGAAATCCTATCTCTTGCTAAAAAAGTATTTGTAGAATTAGAAAGAGGCGACGTAACTCCTCTGTGTTGCTGTGTGTTGTTTTGATCAGGCTGAAGGGCTCGGCATCCCACCTTTTTCCTGAGCTCCTAATCCAAACTCCCGTGGGCAGTTTGGTACACGTGCGGCTGCAGCGAGCGCTCGTGGGCAGTTGAAGTAGAAATACGCCCCTGGCAAGATGCAGCCTTGCCACAGCTGGAGCTAATGAGTGTGATTTAGTGAGAACAGCGGAGTTCCGCGCACTACACCTGGGTGCAGATCCAGACGCTGACGTTTCTGGGAGCATGTCTGTGAGCAACTCAAAAGGGGTGAGTCGATTTATGATCCCTCAGAAGGACAAGGGGACAAGTTAACAGTTGTCAAGTCCAGATGTGTTACGTAAGTTATTTCGTTGAACTCCCGCTAAAATTTTTTTTATCCCTTTTAGAGATAAGAAAACAGGCTCAGATTGGTTAATTGCTGGGACTATCTAACGCTAAAGCTCATGTCTTTCCCCGTCCGGGACATGTTGCTTCCCGGACTCACTTGGACTGGGGGCGGGATGTTGGTTTTGAATGTCTCCTCTAGGAGAGTGAGCACATCTACCTTCCCCGTAGCAGTTCTTATATCTGCTGGGTTGGGATTGAGGATTGGGATCAAGGCCAGGACTAGGGGAAGCGACTGAAGAACTCACCCCAGTCACAAAATTTAAGGGGACACAGAAACTCAGTAATAAAGATAAATAATAGTGTAATACAATATTTTAAAGAATCTAAATTAATACAAAATATCTATGTGAACAGAATAACAGAATTTTAAATGAAACCAAGATCTGATAATGTTAACGCCAAGCCATATTGGAGCCTAAAACAAAAGGAAAAATGTATGCCCCAATATACATGTTTTTGTGTATGTTTTAATGTTTTAAATTACAGTATGAACTGTGTAATAATACTTTATAAACATATGGTTTTTTTCAGAATATTACGTTAAGAAATAGGTGTATTAAAAACTTCTAGCATTTTAAGTTTATATTTTACTTACACCAAAAATAGACTTTATTATCATTTTTACTTTACTGGCTTTAATGGAAACAAACTCACAGGTAGTATTTTCATGAAAGACATTAACCAGTTTTAAAAATACATAAAACTCTGTAGATGGCTATACACAGCACACAGCATCTATTTGTTTTGCCTCTGGCTTTGAGGTGGCTCAGCATGTTTCCGGCTGGTCCACAAGCTCCAGCAGCAGCCTCGAACAGTGTAAGGGCTCCGTAAATGGGAATAGGAGGTCCAACAATATTTCACACTTCAGCTCTCCTATCACAGCTCCTTTGGGGGGTAGCTTCTCTTTTCATGGAAAAAGATCACTGACAGGCCGACTTCTTGGATAATATCGTAAAGGCTGATAAAGATAAGCTGTGTTCTCACACTGCTGGGTGCAAGTCAATGTCATACATCTGCACATGCTCTGGGGCTTTCCACGCTTAGCTCCCTGCTGTGCAGCAGTGAGGTCATTGTCTCCTAATACCTGAAAGTTGAGGTTTTGTATAACCTTTCTGGAGCACAAACATTCTTTCAGAAAACATTTGAGAACCGGATCCCTACAATATAAAACAAATCATGCCTGGGTTTGCAGGTGGTGTTTTTCAACCTTATGTTTTTAGAATCCCACTTGATTGTATATTTCATGGCATATTTTATCATTAAAAAAGCATGTGTGAAGCATCTTTTATTACAATCAGAGCTTCTTAATAATACCTTATACTTTTATGATTTTCACTTACACCTGACATGAACGTCCTATGAAGTAGGTAGATTCCATCTTCTATAAGAAATTAATTTATAAACTTGCATTTTATTTTATTTTAAGTAGGTTCCATGCACAGCATGGAGCCCATGCAGACTTGGACTTATGACCTGAGCTGAGATCAAGAGTCAGTCCCTTAACCAACTGAGCTACCCAAGTACCCCTACAAACTTGTATTTTTAAAGCTGGAGTTTACCTAGTAACCAGCCCCCTCACTTATCCTTGTATCTAGTGACTACTGCCCCTGTAGAGCCGGGAAGGTTCTTGGACTCAGTCATCCAGCTAGTACAAGATAGAACTGGAATTATACTCATGTCTCTGAATCTATGTCTCATGCCCTTTCTACCCCTCCCAGTTGCCTTTTCTAACAACTGTGAAGCCTAACAACGTAAGACTTCAGAGAGGCAGGCGTAGACAAATACAGCAAGAATGTAAGGCTGAATATGAGAAGGACTAGAATTACCTAACTGATGTGAAATGATGTACCAAGGGAGAGGTGAATTTTCTGGAACGCGGAGTGATGAGGAGTTTCAGGATTACTCAATCTCTGTCACAGCAGCCAAGCTGCAGAGGGCCAAGGCCTGCGGGAGTGGGGAGATGTGTAGATACTGCATGACTGGGGTAGGAGGGTGGTCAGCATAAGCAGGCGTCCGTGGTTGGCCAACTTGACAGCAAGTCGAGTCACAAATCTGGCCAATCAAGAATCAAGAAACTAATGCCCAAGGTAGGTACCATTGGAAAGACCTAAGAAAACCAGAAATAAAATACACTACATGATTTCTTTTCAAAAAAATATCTGGAGGAAAAGATGAAAATGTTAAGGTGACAAATGCTGTTAAAGGCTGCACAGCAATGTGAATGTACTTAATACCACTGAACCACACACTTAAAATTGATTAAAATTATTAATTTTATTAGATGTATATTTTACCACAATTTAAAAAGGAAGTCATGATGTAATTCAGGTTGACCTCCTTCTGTTCACCTCTCATGCAAATCCTTCCAGGTCAGAAAGAGTCAGAATATGTTAAAGCTGTGGTGGGGTAAAGATAGGAGAAACAGACTGCCCTAAGGGAACATTTTGTAATTTTGTGGAAATTTCGGTTTGCTCAGTGAGTGGGGTAAACTGGCCAGGATCCTGGGATTAAAGAAGTCCAATAATACGTGGGTCAGTCATGCAAGCAAAGAGCTTTCTCCTATCAGAGACAAGCTTTGAAGGTCATTCCCAGGTGAGAACCATGTTTATAATGATCTGAGCCTCACTTTACTTTTATTACACAAGACACAGAGTATTTTTGAATATTTTTAAATGCGCTGTATTTTCTAGGAATGCCATCACCATATACATGCAGGGAAGATCAGATGTTGTCTCACTTAGGACTTCACCCAGCACTTTGTACCATTTGGGAAGATCACCTCAGCAATGGTGATACCACGTGTGGTATCTGAGTCATTAACACATTCCAGTGTCAGTCTGCATTTCTAGCTGCCACAGTCACAATGATTCTACGTGTAAAAGCAAGAATCTGGCTACAGTGTTTGTTTCTTTATTATAAATAACTTTCTTAAGTTCTCCTTTATATTATATTAACATCACTGTCTTTTAAAATTATGTGTGGGGTTAGGCTATGTTATCTATTCTTTTTCTTTTATAATAGAAGGTATTTGCAATGGGAAAGGGGTTGAAACTGTTGAGACATACCTACATCCAGCCAAGATTTCTTGCAGTTTACAACTCTGGGTGATTTTCCAAACACTTTGGGGGAATCCATGCATTCTTTTGTCTGGACAGAGGCCACACCTTTATCACTGGCCTGCTATATCCCTTTTGTGCTGGTGTCAAGAATCTAGCCTTGTCCAGACAAGCCAGAAATATCTCTTCCAAATACTCTGCAGCATCTTCACTGGGGAAGAAGAATTTCAGCTGTTTGCATACTGGACGCCTAGCAAAGAGCGTAGTTGGTAAGAATTCTGAGGAAGAGGCAATCATTAGTCAAAAACGGGGAGTCTAGGGGCACCTGGGTGGCTCAGTTGGTTAAGCAACCGGCTCTTGATATCAGCTCAGGTCTTGATCTCAGGGTGGTGATTTCAAGTCCTGTGTTGGGCTCCATGCTCGTGTGGAGCCTACTTCAAAAAAGGTGTGTGGTGGTGGGGCAACTGGGTAGCTCAGCTGGTTAAGCAACTGCCTTCAGCTCAGGTCATGATCCTGGAGTCCCAGGATCGAGTTCCGCATCAGGCTCCCTGCTCAGCAGGGAGTCTGCTTCTCCCTCTGACCCTATCTTTTCTCATGTTCTCTCTCTCAAATAAATAAATAAAATCTTAAAAAAAAAAAAAAGGTGTGTGAGGGGTAGTTTATAATATGTGTTCTAACCCCAAGTGTTGCTTCTAAATTAAGCGAAAATGTTTAAAAATGTCTGTACAGGACTCACTGTATACAATCAAAAGGCAGTTGAACTTAACTAAGGTCGCAATTATTCACAAGGCCGATCAATTCCTAGATCATTTTGCAGAGTTGATCACATTTTTACGCTCCTTGGGGAGACATTGATAAAGTCATTAAAGCAAAGGAATCCCATTAGGAAATGTTGTCTCTGTCCTCCCTGAAAATAGAGGGTGACTCAACTCAAAAATAGTTTTCATTCCACTTCCTTCCTAATAGTCACATCAATTTCCTGTGTAATTGTTTTCCTCCAATACACATTTACATCCATTTGTTCTCATACCTGAGAACCAGAGAACATTGTGTATTTTTTTCGGAGCACTTTAAAAACAACTGTTATTTGCACAATCATTTCATAAAAACATAGCTTACCCAAACTTGATTTCATAATCTAAATTGGGCAATGAAAAAGCCAAAGGTTAATTAGTAAATTTAAATTCTAATTACTTTATCATTATGTTGTTTATAATGGTAAAAAATTAGAAACGACCCAAATGTCCACAGCAGGAACGCCGTTCAGTAAAATACAGCACATTCATAAATGTAATACCATACAGTCTCCAAAATGATCTTGTAGAATTATTGCTGTTAGTGAAAAATGTGCATGATATAATCATGAGAATATTAAAGTTTTTAGTAAAGGTGCTCATACATATGTGTATACGTATATACACATTCATACTAGGACAAAACTGGAGGTATATAAGGCAAAATGTTACAAGTCCTTTGAAGATTGTATTTGGGTAACGACTTTTTTTTTCTTTTTTTTGCTTACCTGTGTTTTCTCAATTTTCTGCATCTATATTACTTTTGCAATAAAAATGGTAAGCCCTATCTAAATAAATGCATTTAACTTTTGTTGACAACCAGCATTTTCTCTGAGGCTGCCGTATTTTTCAGATAGCTACAATACACTAAGCAGCTAGACAGAACAGGAAAGCAGAAGAGCTAAGATCTTTTTCTTTATTAGTTACCCTTGGCAATCATTATCTGAGTTCATCACCCCTCAAATTCTAAACTGGCTCTTCTCCAGGATCCCTTTCTCCTAAGTGCCATCACCAGCTAGCTGCTCAAGTGAGAATTGGTCTCCTTTCTTTCCAAATCTGGTGCCCCCCTCTGCTTAATGGCTTCTCCAACCCCTTCCTTTCCCATTCCTACAGCCAACTTGCCCTGTGACCACAACAAGCCTCCCTGCCTCCAGACAAGTCCTGATCCAGACTTGCCACACTGCTGTCCTTTTGAAATTTCTCATCTGGTCATGTCACTCCCTGCTTAAGCTCCTTCTGTGGCTTCCACCTCCTTCGGGTGAAGGGGTATCAGAGCCCTGCCAATTTGGCCCTCGCTTACATCTCCAGCCTCATTTCTCACAGCTCGTCTTAGGTCTCACAGCTCCCTATCAAAATAAGCTAACCACTGTCATTCCAACATGCCTTGGCCTCTCCCAGCTCTCCTTCTTGGAATACCTGCGTTCTGGCGTGGACCACCTTTCCCAGTTCCCTTCGGTAGGTCACTCTTTAGTCCTCTGAAATGCACAGCTATCCTTTCCTACCCTGTGAAGTACCTGTAGGCCACGAGCACATCTCTTATGCCAGAAATCACAGGCTCTGGAGTCAGACCATCCTGGTTCCCTTCTGTGGCCCCTGCCTGTCAAGACTGTGTGCTTTGGGCAATGTATTTTAACCACGAAGACTCATCTTCCTCATCAATGAATGAGGATAAAACTACAACCTTGTAAGGTGGTTCTGAGATCAAATACGACCATGGATATAAAAGGTAATTAAGCTCACTCCATGTTTTATCTAATTTTTTAACATTCTTCGTGTTGCTCTTGTTTTGTTTTGTTTTTCTGTGCAATCAGGTCCTGCCTGGCATGCCATTGGTCACATGGGAGTGAGGGCAGGGGCTGACATGGGACCTGCAGGGCTGCCCAGCTATCTTGATCCACGGATCTTCCTCACAGCCAGGGACAGTGGTACAGCGGCCCTTACAGCTCAATCTCCTGGAATCCACCCCTCCTGCCACCCTGCAGAGATCCTGTCCCCTGAGCTTGCTGAAGGTGAGTTACTTTGTAGGAATTGTTGATCAACCACCTCGCCTTTTTCCCCTTTCACATTCTCTGCTCACTTTTCTGTTGGCTCTTTGTGTTTTTCGCATATTGATCTAAAGCCTTTAAAAAAAAAAAACAAAAAACTTCTGTTACCAGAGCCATACGACCCCTGGCTGGCCCCCCACACGCTGACCTGGGCCAGCCTGGTGCCAAGCTCCAGCTGCTCAGTAAGCCTGGGGCTGGGTCTGCACCAGCCCAGGCGCAACGTGCAGGAGGCCTGCCACCAAGTAACATTGGGTCCCACTGGCCTGGGCCCTGGTGAGGGAGGCCCTATGGCTCAGCCCTGGGTCCCCCAGGGGGCAGAGTGGGTGTGCCAGACTCCATTCAGGATGAAGATTTTTTTTTTTTCTAATTCTATAAGCGAATCCATTGTTGGTTATTTTCTGTTGCGAATACTTGTTTCCCAATCTGGCATTTCTCGTTTACTTTTATTTTCTCTTTGTTCTTTGCTCATACAGAGTATCCAGCTGATTTTACATATTAATTCTCTATCCAGTAACTGTGCCTTAGTGTACTTTTTAATTATAATTGCTTCTGGATTATGGTGGATCTTCTATGTATATAATAATGTCTTCCACATATAATGACAATTTTATTGCTTTGAAGTTGATTGTCATGCCTTCTCTTTCTTTTCGTTGCTTTATTTCCTGTATGATACCTCACCTACAGTGCTGAATGGAAATGGTACAAACTGGGTTCCACTTTCTGGAGGAAAGCTTTCAATAAATGAATATTAATTATAGTGTTTGCTATAGGTTCATTTTAGACAACTTGAAGATTAAGGAAGTTGCTTTCTTTTTTTATTTCAATTTTTTTAATTGAAGTAGAACGTACCTACAGTGTTATCTTAGTTTCAGCTATACAGCGTAGTGACTTACTGCTTCTATGCTTGACTCGGTGCTCATCACCGTGTGGGCCTCACTTGTCGCCAGACTTTACTACGATATTACTGACCTTGGTCCCTGTGCTGCACTCTTCATCTCAGTGACTTAACTAGTTTATAACTGGAAGTTTGTACCTCTTAATCCCCTTTCCCTAGTTCACCCCACCCCTCCCACCCCCCTCCGCTCTGGCAAATTAGCAAACAGTTTGTTCTCTGTATTTAGGAATCTGTTTTTTGGATTATTTCTTTGTTTGCTTTGTTTTTTAGATTCCACAGGTGAGTGAATTCATATAATGTTTGTCTTTGTCTGACTCATTTCACTTAGCTAAATACCCTCTAGATCCATCCATGTGGTCCCAAATGACAAGATCCAATTTTTTATGGCTCAGTAATATTCCATCGTATATACACACCACGTCTTCTTTATCCGTTCATCTATGGAGGGACACTTGGGCTGCTTCCATATCTTGGCTATTGTAAATAATGCTGCTATAACCATAGGGGTGCAAATAACTTTTCGAAATAGTGTTTTTGTTTTCCTTGGGCAAATACCCAGTAGTGGGATTACCGGATCATAGGATATTTCTATTTTTAATTTTTTGAGGAAACTCTCTACTGTTTTCCACAGTGGCTGTACCACTTTACATTCCTACCAACAGTGCTCAAGGGTTTCTTTTTCTCCACATCCTCACCAACACTTGTTATTTCTAACCAGTTTGGTTCTAGCCGATCTGACCTGTGTAAGGTGATAACTCACTGTGCTTTTGATTTGCATTTCCCTGATGACTAGTGATGTCGAGCATCTTTCCATGTATCTGTTGGCCATTGTATGTCTTCTTTGGCGAAATGTCTACTCACATCCTCTGCCCATTTTTGATCAGATTATTGGGGTTTTTTTGGTGTTGAGTTGTGTAAATTCTTTCAGTATTTTGGATATTAACCTCTCATCAGATATATCATTTGCAAATATCTTCTCGTGTTCAGTAGGTTGCCTTTTTGTTTTATTGGCGGGTTCCCTTACTGTGCAAAGGCTTTTTATTTTCGTCTAATCCCAGTAGTTTATTTGTGCTTTTGTCTCCCGTGCCTGAGGGGACGTATTTAGAAAAATGTTGCTACAGCCTACGTCAAAGAGATTACTGCCTATGTTTTCTTCTAGGAGTTTTATGGTTTCAAGTCACACATTTAGATCTTTAATTCATTTTGAGTTTATGGTGTAGGGAAGTGGTCCAATCTCATTTTTTGGCATGTGGCTGTCCAGTTTTCCCCAGCACCATTTATCGAATAGATAATCCCTTCCCCATTGTATATTCTTACCTCCTTTTTGTAGATTAATTGACCACGTAAGCATGGGTTTATTTCTGGGCTTTGCTCTGTGTGTTTCTTAAGCTAACCACTGAATTTATTTTTTGCAGCAGGATGGACATAAGTAAGTGGATATGCGATTGTTACACTTCTGCTCACCCTACAGAGCTTGGATTCTGTTCCTGCCGGTAGGAAGTTTTCCGTAACCAGCCCCTCCCCTGCCTGAGTCTCATTTAGATGGTCTTCTGTGTGCTCACATACCATCTGCTCACCTGTGCAGTCACAGGTCAAAATAATCACTTGCTTCCTCGGTTCCTTTTTTCATTTCCTTTCCTCACGAGAGAGACCATGTCTTACCACCAGTAGATCCACAGGCATGCCTGACACTTACCAAGCCCTCAGTAAATGTTGGTTGAAGGAGTGAATAAATAACCACTTGCACCTTAGGCCTCTTACAAATGAACTCCCTTTAGACCCTTCCATAGGTAATTGCCTGGGACAATTTGGAATTTTTGAAAATCTCAGAAGAGTCTCCAGCTCTCCCTGCCAGAGGATGATATATTTCACATTGACATCTGTGCTCTTATCATGCCCTTCACCCAAAGAAGGCCTACCTCTCATTTTTGCCATTGTCAAGTTGGCTTTGATTTCAGTGCCACTGAAAACTTTTCCTCTTCCATAATCCCTTTTTCAATTTTTTTCCAGCTCATTGTGATCTTTCATCCTTTGAACTTCTTAAACATCTAGGGACTATGCCATTAATCTGACAATCACCATATACTGCTAAGCATCTTTTTTATATTGTTTATATTTATAACTGTTACTTACCTGCAGTCTTGTAGTTCAACTTCTGTTTATTTCTGGGTCCCCCAGCTCACAGATGACATTCTGTGAAGTCGCTGCCAAGTCTTGCTCATCGTGGCCTTTCCTGCAGTGTTTTGCATGCGTGTACCCACAGATGTTTTTTAACTGAGTTGAGGACAAAGAGATGCCATTTAAGGAGCTATCTTCTCTCTTTTACCACCTCCACTGACCCCTCACTCCCCAACACCCTCCATTCTTTTTCTGGCCTTTCTCCGCCCTTTCTCCGAGGGAAGCCAGCTCCTTCCAACTTTCTCAGTAGGGCTCCTTTGCCTTCTGGCTTCCATTTGGGTTCCAAATGGTGGCAGGACAGAGAGGTAGGGAATTGCTTCCCATGCTTAGCCAGCCTGCATTGTTTGAGTCCTTCCAAGACTGTGACTTCTCTAGGGTCACCCCTCTTCTAAGCCTCTACTTCCCTACTGGGCTCCCATCACATCATTTTCTCCCTTTGCCTTTCCAGGCCTGGGGTCTCAGCATCCTTTGCTGATTCTGCTGTCCTGCCCACACTATGGTAAATAGCCCCTTCATTAAGGTCTCTCCCAAATCCCAGTAGAGTGTGTTGTTTCTTTGCCAGGAACTTGACTGACACAGGAGCTTTCGGTTTAGTTGGGGTGAGACTAGGGTAACTTTATAACTTATCATCCCAACCAGGACACTTTTGAAAAGGAAAGGGGGTGCTGCTAATAATTACCATGACCACAGGCATAGAGCAGCACAGCCTCAGGCTACCTGGAATGGATGGACGTCCTAGGAAAGTCAGACACGTAAACAGGTAACTGTTATAATGAAAAAATAAAATATTTCTAAAAGCGATAATATTTCGGGATAGCGTAAGAGAAGTGCCAAAGGGTGGAATAGACTTTCAGTGCTATAGCCGTGCCAAGAAAAGAGAGATCCTTTCTCCTAGGGGAAGACAGCTGAGATCAGCATGATGCTCGGTGCTCCTTCTCCAGCTAATGAAGTCACGCGATCCATGTGTGCTTGGCCCGCTTGGTAGATTTTCTCCAAGAAATCTCATTCCCAGTTTAGACCCACCTCCTCCCTCACACACACCCAGCATAATTCTCACTGTGTCTTTCTTCTATTCTGGGTTTGTAGGGAAAACAGTTTAATTTAAATTTTAGTCAGTTCTTCCTTTTAAAAAACACCAAATGCATTCCCAATTCAACTGTAAATCACTATAGATATGTGCTATTTTTAATTTTTTTAAAGCACGGGTTAACTTCATTTTGTAAAGACGTCTGAGAGGTGACTAATAAGCTTTACTTGGAAACTCATACATTCATCCTAATAATAGCATAAAGCCTAATAAGTAATCAAGAAATCTTTTTTCTCGGTGTACATATGTGTATATTTTGCCTCCCTAAACAAAGGACTTGACACCTAACAAATATCAGAAGCCTTGTCACCCGCAGCAGAGGGAATCCAGACTCCTTGCTCCCCTACTTGTAGCTGATTCAAAACCATTTGGCAAGGCAGTGTTTCTAATCCTCATGTTGCCAGTAGAAGCAAGTTGCTATGAGCCCCAGTGTGTGACTTCGGGCTTGCCAAATCACCCCTTTGTTCAGGCATATCATGCAAATGCGATAGTTCATAAAAACACCAGTACCCCTACCTGGAAGCAGAAAGTACCATATAGATTGGTACCAAGAGTTGCTTTTCTCCTTCTTACTAGCCAGCCTGTGCTGGTTAGCATTAGACCGGTGAGAGCTGGGGGAGATTCAGAAAGTGTCCTACAGCACCAACACCCACAGGGAGGAAAGAAGTAAGTGGAGATAAGAAGCAGGCACAGAAGTTTAAGGGAAATGGTACAGATCAACGCAGACAGGTGGGAGAAAAGAGAGAAGCAAAGCCGGGGAAGGGTAGGGCAGGGTCTCAGTCCACGCACGCTGGCAAGCCCTTAAGATGTGAAAGGAGCAGGGCACGCCGAGCAATGTCAGCAGGACGCAAGGTGCAGGCATGAGACAAGCAAAAGCTGCAGTGTGCCTCTGATTGTGGAAAAATTAGAACCGACCTAAGTGGCTTCTCAGATTGAATCCATTCCTGGCCCGATTAGGATTCTTCCAAGGCCCTTTCCGCCTCCTGCTCGCCGTATCCCCAGGGAAGACCTCTTGTTGCTGTGATGGTTCTTCTCTCTTTCCTGGTACACAGTGCACGTAGTATTCTGTAGGAGGAAAGAGAGCACTGGAAACTCCCCGATGAGAATATTCTGGGTCCATATGGGGTGTCACATTCTGTCAGCCTGTGAATTTTAAAAACCACCCTAAGGCCCAAAACTAATCCTTCAATTATGGGCCATTGCCTGCTGTGTTTTGCATGCATTATGTGAAATGGGTTATAACTAATTTTTCAAAGTCAGCAGATTGTTATTTACCCATATGTTGACAGTCAGTCTGAAGAGGCAGAAACTCTGTATCAGCTACTCCGTGAAAAACACTACACCTACTCAGAAGTCTTCACTAGCAGCATTTACACTGCCTTTCCCTTTTAAAATTATATTAACATAATTTTGTATATTAGATATAAAATTATCTGTAATTTATATATAAATATTTTGATAACATGCTCTATAGCTACAGAAATATATATTAAAATACCAGTAAATGTTATGTAAGATAATTTCTATTATAAACATATTGTATATTATATAGAAATAATTTTATATACAATATGTGTATATAATAAATACTATAAATTATAAAATTATATAAATAGTTTTGTTATAATTTTTAAAGGACAAACCAATGTAAATGTTGCTAATCTCTGTGTGTGTTCAGTATATAACATTGATAGAAACCCTTTTCTAAAATGTGCCAAGGATCCACATGGCACAACATCAATATGGGCGTGTGCATTTCAGAAATCTACCATTACAATTATTTATAATGGATAAATAATTATATTTTTGTACACGTTCATTTCCATTCAGCTCACACACTGTGAAGGCTCCTTTGCAACAGGCATGGTGCCGTATAGCCTGATATGAACTCATGTAAGGTAGAAGCCCTCTTCTCAGGAGTTTTGTAGACCCATTTGAGAGAACCAGTTCTTTCACAGCAAAATGAGTGCCTTGAGAAGTATGTGCTCAGGGGCCAGAGCAGGGGGTTCTGGGAAGAATTTTGCAAAGACGGTGTCTGCAGGAGCTGAGTTTTGAAGGATGTTGAAGAGCTCATTGAAGAGAGGATGAGGGGGACCAGAAAGGATATTCATGCAGAGGGTGGAGGGAACCCCATCCTGCTAAGGCATATGGCTCTGTCTGATGCCTTTATGCCCAAGACTCAGGGTAGACCCTGAAGAATGATTGACAGCAAGACCATAGACAAGGTCCATATCATTAAGGGCCTTGCATGCTAACCTGGGAGCCATGGAACATTTTAAACAGTGACATAGCATGATCAGATGGTAGAGGGGGGAAAAAAAGAGATGAGTTTAAGGAGAAGGGTTATAGGATGATACTGGAGACTTTAAGCCACCCATGGAAGAAGGGATAAGACACAGTGGAAAGAAAGAGGTGAGATTAATCAAGCTGTTTAGGAGTGAGAATCTAAGCTCTTAGAACTGCTTGGACATGGAGAATTAGTGAGAGGAAGAAGTCTAGGTTGTGACTCCAATTTCAGGCTAAGTTTATAGGGTGAGTAGTGGTACTCTTTGTGAATACAGGACTACTAGAGGATAAACAGACTGCCGTTGTTGGTTGTTTTCATCTTGGGTGTTTCAGGGGGAAGGATGTGGAGATAAAACATTCCATCCGAGGTGTTGTTTGAGAAACTCTGTGGCTCCAGAGCTCGGAGCATGGTCTGAACTGTAAGCTCAAAAACGGGACCTGGCCAGCGTAGGAGCAGCTGTGGAAGCATGTGATGAGGTCACCTGGGAAACGGGAGGAAAAGTGGAAGAACAGAGGCCAAGGATAGAATCTTGGGGTCCCCCGCCAAGGGCAATAAGCATGGAGTATAAAGGAGTAGCCAAAAAGGTCGAAAGAAAAACAGAGTATATTTTTTTCTTTGTAATGGAATAGGGAAAAGGGCTCAAGGAGAGAGGGACTTTGAGAGTGTCAGATACACTGAAGTCAAGAAAGATTTTTTTAAAAGGGGAAAGTGCTTCTTGCTTTAGCAATGCATTTCGGCATCCAGAGAAAAAATTAAGTTTCTGGTATATAATGAATTGATAAACTTTAATGTGGCAATTTAATACTGGAAGTCATCACTGGACTTTAACTCCATGTGTATTCTACTCTCAAATAGTGGATCAAAGATGATTCCCCTCAAAAAGTAGAACGGCTTTCAAGGGATTGACTTTCCATGATGTCACCGTTTGGGTTCTCTGGTGAATGTTGAGTGTAACATGTTCATGAGAGATCGGCACTGAGAGGAAGGAGAGGAAGGAAGATGGAGCAGAGGGAATGTTCTAGAGGAAGTCCCGAGCAGTCTAAAATGCCTGAGCCTTTGTACCCCGTCCCACTCACTCGCTGGATGTGCACTGCGCCTGGAAAGGCAGGGCATCCAGAGGTGGTCTCTAGACCTGAGGCCGACCCTGAAGGAGCGAACAGCTGGAGTCCCCGCCCATACTGAGCCACAAGGGGATCTGGGCAGTGCCCATGTGTTCGAACCTCACATGGCTTGCAGTGTCTTTGGCCAAACATGTGAAGCAGAGCCGTATCCAGCTATGATGGGAAGTTGAAGTAGCCAACTATTTTTTCTTTGCTCCATATCAGTTTATTATAAACCCATTTCTCTGTCATTACAAATAGGAAACAATCTTTGATGATAAAAAGACATAAAATTATGCTCCTATGACATGAGTTATATGGGTGTAAAAACCTGAACTAGACAAGAATGTTATAATTACATTTGCTTTTGAAGTTAAGTGCTGGCTATAGTTTATATCTGAAGGAAAAGAAAATAAATTGAAGTGTAAGACAAAAAAAGCAATCGAGCTGTTCCAGTAATATCCAAAACAAAGTTTGGATTACAGAGGTTGAGAGGAACATCACTTAATAAATGCTTTGTAGAAAATGCTTTCTAATTGGACAGCCCCGAGAACGTAGAATGAAGCAATCATATTTGGTTATGTATTGCATTGATACCATTTGACATCGCCTCCTTTGCAAAATAAATGTCCTCTGTGCCAGCTGTAATTAGGGGCTGAGATAAAGCTGCCTTAATATTCTGCATATTCGATCAGGGCTGCCAGCAGCTGTCGGATCACTGGCTCTGTTCTCATGTACAATGAAAACATCAAAGACATCTGTGGTTTGCCCTAAAATTAGTGCCAGAATTGCCCTTCTTTCCTTTATTGTGTAACCAGCTTTGCTGTTTGCATAACTAACTAGGGAAACTCCAGACCCTGCCGCCGGAACCGTGAAGGAAAATGATCGAGGAAAGACTGGAAATGGGTGGATAGGTCCTGTGCGCGGCGTAAGGTTTCGTGTGTGGGGTCTGGGGTCACACAGACCTGGAGTTCACACCTCCGTGTCTCCCACTTCCCTGGGACTTGGGGCAAGTTATTTAACTTCTCTCAGCCATGACGTGTGTTTTGGTGAAATGAGATTGGCGATAGTACTATCTCATGGAGTTGTTTGGAATAGCAGTGCGGATGACATAGGGAAGGACTCAGTGTGTGCCCCGGCTTGAGTCTCCTCGCCAAGTGTTGCTGTCTTCATTCCTTCAGGTAGTGCCCTCTCGAAGAAATAACCACGGTGCTTGCAAATATTCACTGACTGACAAAACCGAAGTGTGAAGAGTCCATTAGGGTTCGAGTCGTAGATCTGACACGTGCACTTGTGCACAACGTGCCAACCGGCGCACAGTGACAGAGCTCACGGCTGCTGGGCTTTCTCTCAATACCCCGGATGCTTTTGTTCTTCGAGTACAGGGCTCTGGCGCTTTCCCCGCTCCTCCTCCTGCCTCCGAAGATGTGTGTTTTCGGAAACGTGCCAGCTGTCCTCCAGTTGCCCCTCCAGCCCCTATGCCATCGTGTTCTGTGTCCTGGAAGGCGGACCTAAGTGGATGGTACTACCAGCCCCTTTGCCTTCTGGCTTCGCATTGGGTCGGCCGGCGGGGGGCCTTGACAGGAAGCAGAAGGAAGGGAGGAGAGTGAGGTCATGTTATTCTTCCCCTTGGACCCTCCTTGCTGAGCGGTCAACCTGGGTTCCAGCAGCTCTTCCTCCTTGCCCCATGAGGCCTAGGGGCGGTAACCGCTCCCAGTTGTCATGAACCCTGGGCTACTTCGCATATCCTGTTCACCCCTTTGTCAACAGTGCCTTAATTAAGCTCTTCTCGGTGATCCAGCTTGAGTGTGCTGTTTCCTGCCAGGATCCTGACTGATACAAACATCTCAGGCTCCTTCAAGTTCTCTCTCTTCTAACTCATTTTCTTCACCTCGTCAGCCAAGTGCTTGAGTTCCAAGGGGGCGAAGACTTATTTTCATGATGTGGGGGGAGTGGGGAACGTATAGGGAATTCTGTGAATATTGCCTCATAATTTTTTGTCCCTTATGAGAGAATAATAGAGATAATATGGATACATTTTTCTGTGCACCAAGAAAATCTATAAGGAGTGCTTAATCCTGGGGAGTCAGGGTGGGGTCAAAAGAGGAAGGTAGGCCTTCACTTTTTTCTTCATGAACAATTTTGTATGATTTTTTTTTAATTGGAGAGAATTTTTCTTTATTTTTTGTTTTAAAGATTTATTTATCTGAGGGAGAGAGAGAGGGGTGGGGGGAGAGAAAGAGTGCAAATGCGGGAAGGGCCAGGAGTCTTCAAGCAGACTCCCCGCTGAGCATGGAGCTGGACTTGGGGCTCGAGCTCCCAACCCTGAGATCATGACCTGAGCTGAAACCAAGAATGGGACGCTCAAATGACTGAGCCACTCAGGCACCCCTCTTGTACGGTTGTTTTTTTTTTGTTTTGTTTTGCTTTGTTTTAGAGAGAGAGATTGCACACAAGCAGCGGGGAAGGGCAGAGGGAAAGGGAGAGAGAGAATCTCAATCAGGCTCCACGCCCAGCATGGAGCTGGGTGGAGCGGGTCAAAGCTGGACACAGTCTCGATCTCCTGACCCTGAGATCATGACCCAAGCCAATATCAAGAATCAGACACTTAACTGACTGAGCCACCTAGGAGCCCCTGATTTTTATTTCTATAGGCAGGTACTACTTCTCCCTCCCCAAAGTGTATATTTATATATGTGAATTATATATTATGTGTATTTATTATACATAAATATGAAATATATTAAAATTTTAAATATATAAATATAATTTACATATATGATTTTTATATATATTATATATATATATAATATATATATATATATAAAACTTTTTAAAAATGTTATGGAACAAATACAGATTCCAGGACCTTCCCCCAGAAACTCTGAGTCACTGGCTGTAGAGTGGGGTCCTGGGATGAGAACATGCAAAGTGTTGGTGCAACCGTTCTTGCCGAGCCAGTGTGCAGTTGTATACTCGTCCCACACGTGAGCCCCAGCTGATGTGGGCTGACAACCAGCCTAAGATCCACTCACCAACACTTGAAACCTGACATTGAGCCCCAGCCCCTGGAGGATGGGGCAACTTTTACTGACATACACCAGAGTACCTTAAGACCAGGGGCAGCCCTCTCCTGCCTGTCTGGACCTGTGCTGATTTGCTGCTGCTTCGAGCTTTTGGCTGCTGTCTTCACTGCTTCTACTAGTACTAAAATCTGAATTTGGAGATAAAGTAGGGCTGTGCTGGTGATAATTGGATCTTGCCTATCTTCTTTCCTCACCCCATCCCCAAACCCTGCTTTGACCAATGCTAGAGGTTCTTTACTAGAACAGCTGTCTGCCCCCCAGTTTTTCTGATCTTGCCCATCGCATCGTTCCCTGAGCCCCAGCTTAGAAACTCTAATCATTCTCTTGGACCTTCCCTTCAGTGTTTTAATAGCTTCTTTGCCATTACCTCTGTTACCAGGAGTCATCTAATCTGAATTTAACTTGATTTTCAATCTCTACTCGTATCTAACCTTTTTTTTTTTTCCTTGAGTAGCTTTCATTTAGAAATACATTGGAATGTTTTCTTATCTTTGTTGCCCTAATAGCCATGACATATGACATTATTAAGTCACCTCAGCCATTTCTACAACAACAGTCCCATCTACCCCCCAACACTGACTCAACAACCTGACTTTTTAATAAGCTGTTTTATTTTGAACCACATGTTATAATTTTAAAGTATTCATTGAAAGTTGGATAAATAAATGTATGTGTGTATCCCTTAAGATCTTTTACTGTACATTGAAAATTTTTTAAGTGGTACATACTGCATTCATGGCTCTCTCCGAATTTCCAAGGGTTTCTGAAGCAAACCGAGGTTCTGTTGTTTTTTTATAGTGGCACTCTCGGACACAGTTCTACTTGACTCTCCCTAAGACAAAGGGGGTGGGCAAGGAACCAATCGCCTCTCTCCTGGTCAGTGATTCACCTGTAGAAGTTGCCTCATCACTTCTGGAAGCTCAGACATCAACTAATGAACTGAGGCCCCATTCCCCTTCGGTTCAGCAGACTTGTATTCAATTCTCTCTCCCTCCCACTCAGAAGCAAGATTTGGTTACTCATTAATTTTAAGGGGATTTCCTAAGAGACACCGGGAAAGATTTCCTGGTTATGTGGGCTGACAGCTATGGAAGCACTAACAAGGGAAGTCATAAAAATCTCTTCCTGGGAGTCCTTATGAGAAGCAAAATCAAACGGGTCTCATTGAGAAGCAGTACAAGAAGGAGGTAAGAGACTTGGAGCAGGTGAGGTGTCATCTGAGTCTATGATTTTGTAGTAACAGGTGGACTGCTAATTTAAAATAAGAAGCAGCAATCGACAAGAGTTAGTGATTCCCGCATTCCATGGATGTTTTAAGCACAGATTTATGCCAACTGTACTCTCACCTTCTTCGAGCTTAATACGATGTCTTCCCGAGCTACAGGGCAGTATTCACCTTTACAAATAGTGGAAGCTGAACTCGTGATTTAATATCTGATAGTGACCCATCTTCCTCTCCCACGTAGTTCCAGTCTCTGGTAGTGCCAGGATTTGGGGTGGGGGGTGGCTAGAATGTAGGATATGGCTTTTTATTACTCAAGTTCCCTTCTGCTCAATCCCCATCCCTCTTGTATAGGAGAGGATGAGGATGAACACAGCTTGCCTGCCTCTTATTGAATCCAAACAGTCAGCTTTGACACAAACATACTTTCCATACCTGTCTGTCTAATGTACTGTAGTCATCACGTGTTTTAACCAAATGTTGCCATCACATGAACACAGCTGAACATAGCAACTATCCTTATCTTTGCCTGTGAAGTCAGGCGTTGTTTTTATTCTTATGTTTTACAGGTTTGCTTATGGTAACCCCATCGCCACCATGTATCAGTGCCCATGGAGAGCCATATTTTTGTGACTTTCTTTTAGGAAGCTTGACATTTTAGTACAGATGATTTTAAACTATTCAAGTAAAAAAAATATACGTAATAGTTGATTTCCAAATGCCGGATAACTGCTGAGGGGAAGAATCAGGTGAAGCCTCAAGTGCTGGAAACAAGAGCCCTCTGTGCCCTTCCTAGGGCCTTTAACCGGAACTCCCTCCAGGGCCCCAGCAGCAATGTGTGGCTATATTTATGTATTGCACTCTGAGATTTTTAAATATTGAAAATAATAGTAACAGAATAATATTCAATTACCGAGCCCCTATTATCTGCCAAACACTAAAGGCTTTACTTGTAGCTTCTCATGAAATCCCACTCAACCCCATGAGGGAATATGAGTCGCAGCTCCATATTACAATGAGGAAAGAGGAACAGAGACATTGAGTAACTGGCTCAAAGTCACGTGCAAAGGAGTAGTGGAGCCAGGGTTTGCCCTACCCAGGGTCCAAGTAAGCTTTTATTAGGGGGCTTTTGTGTACAGAAAAGCACATTTTCAATTATATTTTGATTAATATTCAATTCATTAAAATATAACTTTTAAATCTATTTTTCTTTATGCCTTTTTATATCGTCTAGGAACAATCCCTTGTACTTCTTTGCTTAATGCTCAAATATCTCTTACATTGACAGCTCAAACTCTTGTAAATATTTAGCTATTTATACATTTCGTTAATCAGATTCTCTCAGATGTCCTAAATTACACTGACAAGCACTAAACCACCTGACAAGTTAGTAGAAAAAAAATCTTTCTTATAAGCAATTTTATACATACAATAAAGCAGATCTTTAAATTTAGAAGCTCACTTCCTCTTAAGCCTAAAATACAAACAATATACAAAAGTGACTTGATTGCTGGCATAGTTACTAAACTTCTTCTTAAATTTCAATATTAAAGTACAGGTTTCTGGCTTATCATTTCATTATTTCTTTATCTTCCTGGGTTTAAAAATTAATAAATTTTTAACCTAAGCAGAAAGGACAGAGTTACCCCTTCGAGACTGCTTGTCATAGGGACATAGAGCCTCTTCCAAGAGGCCAGTGAATGTTGGGGTGAACATCAGTTTATGGCCAGATTTTACCTTCATTGCCCCTGGTCTTCCTAAATCTCTCCATCCAGCTTAGATAATCAGGTAAATTTCAATTCCTTGTGATCTTATGACTTTCCAAAAATCCCCCATCCCTTAAAATATTGGGAGCTTTTCAGACCTTCAGGTTTTAATTCCCTTTTAAAGAACTGCAGGCTGTTCCATTAGTGAAATTTTGAATGTGTTACCCAGACTTCAATTTCCACCCCCCTTTGCCTTTTTATCTTTCTCATCAATCACCATTTTATGGTCATAAACAACCTTAAAAACCTTCCCGTGCTTTCTGTAGCATCTCTATCTCTAGAAATGAGTTTCTAACCGTACTATTTCCAACAGCAAAGTGTGTTATTGGAACACTTCTTTTTCATGATGGAAGTCTTACTGTAGCATTCAGGTGTGCCTCAAAGAAGTTCCTTTTCAGAGTTCCACATGGAACCAGCATATTTTCCCCATCAGAATGTGGTCAGAGCATAAAAATGCCAAGAAACGTTCAAAAAGACCATGAATGTGACCCAAAAGTCCCTGGCTCCAGCCTGTGATCACCAAATAAGGTCAGACCAATTTATAAAAGTACAAGACACACGAGCTTACTTGCTAGAAATTAGTCCTTTTCCAAGTGTCCCCCAGCCACCTCTGAATTTCCCAAGTACTGTCTTAAATGTGCGCAGGATTCCATCCTTGTATTTGACCTCCTTGTCTTCTGTCATGCCGCCACCTCAGGGATAGTGGTCTTCTGAGACTAGTCAGTTCCCTGGGCACTGATGAGTCCTCTCTACCACCACTCTAGTCTCAGGAGAAGAGGACACCAATTTCCTCCTTACCTAATACCCTAAGTTTAGGCAGAATGAGAGGGATGAACAACCTAGTAAATTCTTCTACCTGTCATTTGAAGTGGCAATTAGAGACTGCAGGGGTGCAGCCCTAGGAGGATGTCATCTATTTCCTGTGTGGGGGCCAGCTAACTTCTATATCCAAGAATGATCCAGGTATTTCCACAACTTGGATTCCTGGGCAAAATGTCAAATTCAAAAGACAGAGATTTTCTTCTGCACCAGCCCAAGGTTCACCTCCCAAGCCCTCATTTTCTGACCTGGGACTGTCTTCCCCCATCCATTCTCTTCAAGAGGTCACTGTTCTTATGCCAGAGCCTCCAAAAGACATCAGAACCATTATCGTCCCCCGTTGTCACATTTCCCGTGACCCATATACTCACACACTTCAGCATCAGTGCTGCCTTCACCAAGCTATGCCAACTGAGGCTGCCCTAGATCTCTCCCGCAGTGAGAAGTGGACACGTCAGCCCTCAGTATATTCCCTGTTATTTTGGAAGGTTCTACTGCTAGCATCCTGAAGGGAAATTCTTTCATAAGGAAACATATATACAGGTCCATACTATCTCTATAAGAACAAAAAAATAAATAAATGAACGCAGAGCTTCTAAATTGAGATTGAAGGAAATAAAAATTTTCAAAAGAGTGTTTTCTGTCATGTGAGTCCCTGAGGAACTTGTTAAAATACTGATTTTTTGGACCCAATGCCAGATCCGATTGTAAGAGGATGTCTGGTGACAAGGCCCAGGGAATGTGTATTTTAAACAAGCTCTTCCCATGATTCTTTTGTATCAGGGTTGAGAACTCCTGCTCTGAGGGCAGCCCCACCCCTAACACATGTGGTGCCAAGAGCAAGAGTGAAATGGATGCCCCAGGACCAGCCCTCTCCTTCCACTCAGCTCCATCCCGTACCACAAGGGCCTCACAAGTGGTCACTCCTTTAAGCTCTGTCTGTACACATCTGGGCCTCAGAGCATTCTCAAGAAATCACACTCGTGAAGAGGCTTACAAAAGGGTGTGGATGTTTGAGCAGGGATTTAAGGGGTCGTTGAGGCCCACATTGTGGTCAGGAAGTGGAAAACAGGTTCCAAATAGACACATCCCCTTGGCCCTGGGGATTTCTCCCCCGTGGAGAGTGGTAGGCCTGAAGAGGTCAGAACGGAAGCCTAAATCCTATTTCTAAGGGAAATCTCAGTGGTGGAGACACAAGTTTCCTAATTTATTTACTAAACAGAGCTGCTGTGTTGGATGCATCTGTTCCTGAATGAATTCTCTGCTTTAAGTTTTTTCCCCAAGAACAATGGGAAAAAACTTAATTTGCTTTGTAATGTGGTTTTTCCCAAAATAAAGGAACTCTCTGTTCCAGAGGTAAGTTTAAGTCTCAACCCTTAGTAAGTAAAAATGCTTGCAACTGTAAAAGGGCAAGTTTTTACAGCTGCCACATGCATTAAAGTTTTTTCCCAAAATGCATGAGAACCCCATTACACCACAGTACTCTGTTATTTAACCTTGAAGCCTTCTAAGTCAAGGTAGATTTAAGAAAGGGAAATGCAAGATGGACATTCTCTATCCTTGATGACATAAAGAGGTGGTTACTGGGGATACCCAAGAACACACACCGGGTTGTATACCAAAGGACATCTTCACGGCAAGAAGTCCTGAAATATGAAACCATTTGCAAATCACCATTAACACTCAGAAACTTTTTTCATAAGGAAGAAAAACATTTCCAGAGCAAAGGCCCTAGTTCACTGCTTCCTTGATAGCACCATTGCCTAGAACCCTGGGCATTTCCTCTTAGTGAATGGCACTGTGGTGACACACATGGAGTGGTCTGCTTGGACACCCTTCTCTGGGGATTGATCCCTAGCCCTGGATTATTTCCCAGAAGCCAAGTTTGTGTTATAGAACTCTCCAGCCCTGGCAACAGTTTCCTGGCCAGAGGGCACCTGACTCCAACTGGGTCAGCTTGATTCCCTTAGAGTTAGAAGAGAAAGAGAGAATGTTTCTTTATGTAGCCGAATGTGAAGTGTGCAAATCTGGGAGCCGTGGGCCAGCCATGAATGGTTCCATTTGAGTTGGAAGCCAAGGAAGCCCATCTGCACAGAGACAAATGAAACAGATGTTCAGGGAAGAAAAGGAAATACTTCCTATGTTCCTATAGCAGCTGCATTCCTGGCTTTGGGTTTGATGGGTCACCTCTGGAGCCTTGCAGTAAATTCTTTTGGGGAACTTAAGTTAACTCATATGTTACTTGCAACTGTCCTACCTGGAAGAGCATGACTAGTGATTCACTTACTTGCTTTGACCCCTATTCTGTCCCTTAGACCTCCATCAAACAGCCGGGAAGCCCAATGCATTTTAACTCTTAGTACCTATTCAGTTCATCCTCTTCTATTTTCACTGCCACCACTTGAAGTCAGATAGAAATGAGTTCAACTCCCAGCCCTGCTGACTAATAGTTGTGTGACCCTGAGCAAGCTACTGAACCTTGCTAAAAAGGAGGAAATCATTGTATTTGCCTCATGAGTTCATTGTAAGGATTGAATGATAGTGCATATAACAAAATGTATGACCCATAGTGATCAATAAATGTCTATTTTGTTATACCACTATTGTTTGTATTTATATTATACTGTATTTAAAGGAGAACATTTAGGGGCACCTGGGTAGCGCAGTCGTTAAGCGGCTGCCTTCGGCTCAGGGCGTGATCCTGGCATTGCAGGATCGAGTCCCACATCAGGCTCCTTGGCTGGGAGCCTGCTTCTTCCTCTCCCTCTCTCCTGCTGTGTTCCCTCTCTCGCTGGCTGTCTCTCTGTCACATAAATAAATAAAATCTTTAAAAATAAATAAATAAAGGAGAACATTTAAGTTACTCAGAGATCCCTACCTATTTGCTAATAGACCCAACCATATTTTTTTTTTCGGAATCTATGTTTATTTTAATGACTGTAGTTTATTTTAATGTACAAAAAGGACATTTGCTTTGCTAGACTGTACCTAAAGATTTTTTAATTTAATTAAGGTCTTTAAAAGATAGGAAATATCAATATTCATAGCAGACTTGATGTATCAGGTACACTGATAAGCTTTTAACAGACATTTTCTTAATTTAGAAAAGAAGATACTAGCTATAATTTAAAGATGGGCAAAATAGAGGCTCACAAACATTAACTTCCTGAGAGACAAGAAAAAACGGATAGATCTCTAGTTCAAATCCAAGTCTGACTCCAAAGTCTACCTTTTCTTCCTTCCTTCCTTCCCTCCTTCCTTCCTTCCTTCTTTTTTTTTTCATTCTTTGTTTTCTTTAAGATAATAGAAAATAAATATCTGACTAGCTTGAACACGGAAAAAGCCTGGAATGATGACTAGACATGGATTTTTTTGCATAAAGGAGCCTTGGAGTCATATCTAGTCCAGTTGTTCCAAGGAGTAGGTATATTGAAGGGTTGTCATATTCTATCTTGTTTGTAGAATGTCCTAACTCCCTTTATTATATTCCATATTTATCTTTCTTGTATCTCTCATGATGTGTTTTAAATTCTCCTTTTTATTGCACAGTATCTTTCTCCTTCTCACCTTTTTTCTTTTTATAATGCATTACTTTTATTTTTTATTCAAGTACAGTTAACATACACTACTGTATTAGTTATAGGTGTACAATGTAATGATTCAACACTTCTGTACATCATGATAAGTGTCCTCTTAATCCCCTTTATGAATTTCACCCAACCCCCTACCCACCTCCCCTCTGACAACCACCAGTTCTCTATATTTAAAAGTCTAGTTTCTTGTTTCTTTTTTTCTTTGTTTGTTCATTCATTTTGTTTCCTAAATGCCATATATGAGTGAAATCATATGGTATTTGTCTTTCTCTGTCTGACTTATTTCACTTAGCATTATGCCTTCTAGGTTTAGCTCTGTTGTCCCAAATGGCAAGATTTCATTCTTTTTTATGGCTGACTAATATTCCATTGTATATCTACACCACATCTTCTTTATCCATTCATCTATGGATGGGCACTTGGGCTGCTTCCGTATCTTGTCTATTGTGCATACATCTTTTAAAATTAGTGTTTTTGTGGTTTTTTGGTTTAGTACCCAGTAGTGGAATATGATATTTCTAATCTTAATTGTTTGAGGAACCTCCATATTGTCTGCTACAATGGCTGCACCAGTTTGTATTACTACCAACAGTGTATGAGTGTTCCTTTTTCTCTACATCCTTGCCAAAATTTGTTATTTCTTATGCTTTTGATTTTAGCCTTTCTGACAGGTGTAAAGTGATATCTCATTGTGGTTTCATTTGCATTTCCCTGATGACTAGTGACGTTGAGCATGTTTTCATGTGTCTGTTGGCCATCTGTATGTCTTTTTGGAAAACTGTCTATTTGGGTCCTCTGCCCATTTTTAATTGGATTATTGGGAAAGGAGTATTGAGTTCTTTATGTATTTTGGATATTAGCCCCTTACTGGGTATATTGCTTTCAAGTATCTTCTCCTATTCAATAGGTCGCCTTTTATTTTGTTGATGGTTTCGCTCACTGCACAAAAGCTTTTTCTTTTGGTGTCGTCCCAGTAATTTCATTTTGCTTTTGTCTCCCTTGCCAGAGGAGACCATACTCTTTCTATTATACTATTTAATCTCCTGATTCCTGGGTATATTTTTATATTGGAGAGATAATTAGAAAGATTCATGACAATAATTGTGGATTGCAATCTTATAAACTTACCATTTCAACCTAGTGTGATAGCTACCCAGAATCGTTTTTGGAGGAGCTAATCATTTGAACATGTTGACATCCTGAAATTCTGCTCTCCCCATTCCCACTAACACCACCTCGTACATTAAACTGACATGACAGCACTAACCCTTTAGTTGGCACGCTGGGTTGCTTAAATATAAGCACAAATTTGAATTGCTGATGTAGCAGATAAGAGTCTGTCAATACACCAAATGGTATATAGATATAGATTCACAAGATATTTAGCTTGATAAAGCTTTTGTAATAGGTAACTAACTTGAGTTTGGAATGCATACATTGTTTCTTCTTGGTAAGAAAATTTGGAACACTGCAATCTTTTTCAGAGGTTTCTTTCTTTTGATTGAAACTACAAATGTGGACATATTTACAACAACTTCTTTTAGTGCTTGAGTGTACATATTACCTTCAAGTAAAGTCAAGAAAAGAAAAACAAGCCCAAAGGATGTTTGATGCATAAAAAAATTAAAAATAAGAGAACAAAGAAGTAGTTCTTAGCTGTTGTCATTTCAAAGATTTTTGATGTTCTGAGAGTTATAAAAATGAGTTACACTGTAAAAAAATATTCTTGTCTTAAATACAAATTCAGGTGACATTAAAAATAAAATATTGAAAACCATGGGCTGGATGTTTAAAGATAACCATCATGTTTAATAACAAAGCCTAATTTGCTTCAATCAAAGGAGAAACATAGTTCATCTCATCCTTAAACTAGCAGGCCAGTCACTTAGCCTAATGTAGAGTATATTTTCTCCTATGTAGTGTTTTCTGTTGTGTTCTGGGAAAGCCTGCATAACACAGACCACCTTTTGTGTCTTCTCTAAACCAAGAAGTTTGAGAGTGCAGTTTTGCTGTGGGATTAAAATAAAGACTCAGGGATATTTTAAAATAAGGAAAGATCTTTCATTGAGCATGTTGGTTACATTGCTTCTACTGGTATTTTCTATCCTATTTCCCCCATCCATATGCTTCTTCAGTGTACATTTCCTGCTAAAATCGAGGGTCAAAAGAGAATCACACTTCTGGTTCCNNCTGCTGATAATGTGAACCCAAAATAACAGCCAAAAAAGGCAAACATCTGTGAAGGCTTAGAGCACATTCTCAGTAGTAATTCTTCCTAAAGTGCTATTGCTTTTACTATGTGAAAAAAATATATGCTTCCTCAGTGTCTTGAACAACAGCACCCTTTACTCACTGAAGCAGTCTTCTGGGAAAACCATGTATACAGAAAAATAACTTTCTCCCCCAAACTGAAGTGGGAGCCAACGCACACAACCCAAGGATGTGAGAATTCACTAGTATAGGCATCAGTCAACAAGAGTGGCATATAGAAATCAGACATTCACATTCAAAACATTTTAAAGTGAAGTTTCAAGGCAGGGCCATAACCTTCATTGGATATAATCATAGATACTGATACAATTGGTGTTTTTCTCTTGGTAAATGTCAATTCTTTGGCCAATTATTAAGAAATCGTAACTAGTTCTGAATTCTTTCTTGTACTTCAAGCCAACATATTAATAGTGTTACAAACATCTGTTTTACTAGAGCATCGATCTCATCTTGAACCTAAAATTATACATCTGGATTTCATTACATTGTGAATAATTAGGGTCACCAGAAGTCAAATGATAGACACTCCCACTAACCAAACTCTTGGCTTTTGGACTTTGTTTTGATGCATTTTGCATGGCAAGCTTTATCAAGGTCAATTTCTTACAGAATCTCTGTTTCATATCATTAAATCTGCAAAGAAATCTGCTTAGAATGTAGATGTAAAACTTCTGACCTGATAGGATATTTCTCCGACCCCATTCTGTGGAGTGTGTATTTTCTATGTTACACTGACACATTTTGAAAAACTCCACTTGCATTTTTCAGATAGAACTTCCATTAGGAAGTGCTCTTGCAATGAAGAGAAGTCAAAGAGGGAGGTGGCTGTTGCAAAAGGGTGTTGTGTGTGGTAGGCTGAAAAGTGGCTCTCTGAAGGTCTGTCCACATCCTAATCTTCAGAACTTGTGAGTGCTGCCTTGAGATAAGATTGCCTTGGATTATCTGGGGGGGCCCTAAATGCCAACACAAGAGAAATACAGAGGGGAATTCGAGACAGATGGACAGAGGAGAAGGGGTGTGAAGATGGAGGCAAACTTTGCAGTGATGGGACCACAAGGGGAGAAAGCTAAGGAATGCCAGCGGTCACCAGAAACTGGAAGAGGCAAAGAAGGGCTCTTCCTTAAAGCCTCTGGAGAGAAATGTGTATTTCAGACTTCTGGCCTTGAGAACTGTGAGAGAATACATTTCTGTTGTTTTAAGCAACCAGATTTGAGGTGATTTCTTACAGTCACTCTAGGAAACTAACATAAGTGCCTTTACCAAATTCACCATGGTCCTCAACCTTGCTGGTCCTGAATATTCAGTTTCATTATTTCAATCTTAAATGCCCTAGTCCTGGATGACTACTTCCCACTAACCAAATTCACAAGAAGCAGATTGAAAGCCAGATTATGAATCTGTTCATTCACCAGGGAAAATATCCCTGTTCTAGTAATTAGGATTAATGACATGGTTAGAGCATTTAGAGGTATATTTAGAAGGAATGAGATTCCTCTCATAACCAGACTCCAGCATGAGACTTTCTGGGTCCTTCCCAGCTCAAGCTGGTGAGAAGACTGAAGAGAATCAGAAACAATCTGAGAAGTTTAGGAGAACACTGATGCTGCTAGAGTTGGGGCCAGCTAGGGCTACTGGAAAATGAAATGTGCAAAATTCTAAGAAATGAAAGAAAATAATTTGGGGACAGGCAGATGTAGATTTTGGTGGGGACAGGTCCAAATCCCATGACCACAGGAGAAGCCCAAACAAAGAGCAATGAATGTGAATTAGTCAGGTTCTCCAGGGAAACAGAACCATCAGGATGGGAAGAGAGACAGTTTAAGGAAACGGCTCACACAGTTGTGGAGGCTGGCAAGAGTGAAATCATCAGGGCAGGCCAGCAGGCTAGAGACCCAAAGAAGAGTCCATTAGGCAGTCTGGAGGCAGAATTCCTTCATCCTTGGGAGACTTCAGTCTTTGCTGTTAAGGCCTTCAACCAGTTAGATGAGGCCCACCCACATTATGGAGAGTAATCTGTTCTAGTCAAAGTGTACTGATTTAAATGTTAATCACATCTTAAAAATCCCATCACAGCAACATCTTGCCTGATGTTTGACCAAGCATCAGGATACCATAGCCTAGCCAAGTTGACACAGAAAATTAACCATCACACTGTCTATCCATGATAGTATTCCAACCAACAGAAAGACAACACAAAATGCAAGAACCAGCTCTCCAGAGAAGGAAACAGGGAATGGAATGAAGAACCCAGAAAAACCAAGCCTGAGCATTATTAAAGGTTATAGAGAGAAGGGAAGTCTGCTCAGAATTGAACTCTGGGAATATCTATAATATTTAAAGTAGGGTCAAGTCTTAGAAAAGAGAGTTTGTTTTGAGCTTTGCCTGAAAGTGTAACTGCCACCTACTGACCACTCAACATGTGGTATTAAGATGTTGGTGGCCCCGCAGTAAGTCAGGGAGCAGCTGGAACCCACATTCCAACCAGCTAGATGACAGACTGTTGTATATCTTGCAGTACAACTTCAGGGCTATGACATCAATAAGCACAGAAGGACAGGATCAATAGAAATTCTCAAATTCTGAAACCAGAACGACTAGAAATGAATCCCAAATAAATAAGGTGATGTTGTTATCCAAGAAATCTAAGCCACACAGTGAAAACCAAATCCAGAACTTTGTCTTTAAGATTTTGTTGATTGGGAGGGGTGGGAAAAGGGTGGTACATAAATATTCCTTGACTTGTCTTAAATATCACTTGTTCCTTTGGAGAGAGGAATAGGGGACCTTTTGAAAATTGCTTACAGGAAATGAAAAGCAAAGAGCGGAATTGTAAAGAGTCAACTTCAGGAGAGACTTTGAGAGACTCTGGTCACAAGTAGGGTTACCTTAGGATCCAGGTAAGAAAGGACAAAAACCTGGGCTCATGGAGCTTATGCTGGCAATATCCAGAGGTGGAAAACCTTAGCACAGACACTGTCACCAGTAGAAATTTCAGATACTTTCGTATCTCATTATGGTTGTTACAGATATCTCAAAATATCATTATATTCATCACTACTTTGAAATTATGGTAGTTATTGGGCTTGATCTTTTAATTAAGAATCAATAAATTCATGTGCTATTTTATTTCAGTTTTCAAAAATACTGTTTCTTCAGTATATTTGATTTCCTTTGTAATCTTATATATTTTATTTTATGCACCAAAAGCACTATCCTGAGATGGATCCATAGGCTTCATTAGACTGCCAGAAGGGTCTGGACACACAAAAAATTAAGTACCCTTAAAGGATCTATAATTTTGTCCTATTTATATTCATTCATTTAACAAATGTTGTTTAGAACTTACTTTATTCCATGGACAAAGTCCTAACTCTAAAAGTGTTTTGGAGGGATTTAGGGCAACGGGTTTAAAAAGGAAACATAGAACATAGTGAAGTATTAATTTAAAGCACAACATAAATGCTACAAAAATAATGACACAACGAAAGCCATGAATTTAGGGACAAATCCATCTGAAGGATTTCTTAACACTATGTAATTTGTTACTGCTAAGCTTTTGATTACTATATAATCAGGCTGACAAATGACTAATGCTGGGCAGGTCCAAACAAGTGAATTCTAGTTTTGTTTGGGACTCTGTCTCCCCATCTTTGTGTAGAGTCTTACAAAATTTAATGGTCCTACCTCCCTTTGGGTTGTCTGTCCCTCTGTATGACTGACGAAAGCTTTATAATTTTTCTCATCTAGACTATAGACACTGGGTGGAGTAATTACCCAGAAGCTTAAAGTACACTTACTTTGTCTATCATTCATTTTTAAAAATTATATTCACAAGTGGAGGGAACATACAGATTTTACAAAATGTGTGACATTTTGATAATGAAATACCGAAAAAGAAAGAGAAGGTAGAAAAAAAAAAATGTAGATCTGCCACAATTTATAGAACTCGCTTTTAGGGTTGACCATTGATTATTTAAAGGAAATAGAATCATAATGATAACAGGCAGTAAACACTGGCATCGATGAGTTTGAGGTCATTACATCTACATTTGAACTCAAAGTGGAAACCATGTGAATGAATGACAAAGGCTGCAGATGAAACCGAGACGTCGATGGAAAGAACGGAGCATAAATCATAGTCCCCGCGGTGTGAAAAAGCCTGAAGCAGGGAAACTTGGAAGCCGGGGGCAAAGAACGAGCAAGCCCGTCTGACAGGCAGTGGAGGAGGCTGGGTTATGCTTCCTCCTCCCTCAGCGCACACGAAGGCAGAAACGAGCAGACAACACTGGTGGTGATGAGACCATGTTTGCCTGGTTGTAATGCTGACTTCAGTGGTGCTATCTAAAGAGTGGTGAATGTGGAATATCATACGTGGAAATAATAAAATGGAATATTTGGATTTGGGGGTGTTGAAGAAGGGATTAAGAATAGTCTTCATTCTTCATTCTTCCCAGTCCCCCTACCACCCTCAAACAATATCCCTGCTGATTAGAAGCCATCCATTTAATAGTAATTGCTATGGGTTGAATGTCTGTTCTGCCAAAATTCCTATGTTGAAATCCTAATCTCCAAGGTGATGGTATTAGGAGATGGGTCTTTGGAGGTGATAAGGTTACGCAGGCAGAGCCCTCATAAATGGAATTTCTGCCCTTATGAAGGAGACCCAAGAAAGCTCCCTCACTCCTGCCCTGAGAGGTTACAGCAAAGAGACAGCCATCTAAGAAGTCCGCTCTCCCCAGATACTGCCCAAATCTGCCAGCGCTTGATCTTGGCCTTCCCAGCCTTTAGAACCTTGAGACATAAATGTCTGTTGCCTATTGGCTAGCCAGCCTATGGCATTCCGTTATAGCGGTCCAGACGAAGACGCTAATGTTTTGCAGAGATAACTTCGCTCTCATCATAATTTCTCTTCCTTCTAAAAACTAGATCAGGAACGTAATTTTCTACACCTTCACACTCAGTGGTTTTAAGTTTTCTATTTTATGATAATAGCAACATTTGTAATGGCAGTTTTTACACCTTTTAAAGAACACTTTCTTTTTTTTGCCAAAGTACACAAAACAAAAAGAGTAGGTAGCATCAAAAGACTTTTGAGTTTAAACATAAGCATTAAACTCCCAGATGCTGAAGTCAGTTATTAGCAAATCTACTGTTGTCACCAAAATCTTAGAAGGAGGTAGGTGTTATAAAAAGCCATCCGAATCCTCCTTTATGGCTAAATAATGTAGTTAAAGCTATAATCTGTAGTTTATCTTTTCTGAATCCTTCCTCAACACGTTAGCAAAGGAAATTAAAATATTCATTAAACCCTCTTCATTAGATGTAGCAGTGAAGGCAAATGCTTTCACTGTAGCCAGGCTGATGATGTGATAAAATGACTAAAGCATGAGAAATGGTACTTTGTGTCCGACCAAGATTCCAACCAGTCGTGTCTTACAGTGCCATTGAGAATAGCTGGTGATTTCTTATCCAACTCCAGGGACTGTTGTTGGACCTTGAACAACCTTCATGTTTTATGATGACTGTGCCATCCCTTAACTTATCTAAATCTTCCTTGAACCATATACCTGTTGTTTTGTCTACCCGGCAACTACTTCCCAAGCATTGCCCTCACCCCTTTGTCCAATTTTTAGGGTTACAGAAGGTTTTACAAAATTCCTATATTGTGACACGGCTCCCATGCGTGATCAGTTGGCCTTGAGGGCATCTGGCCTCACACAGGTCTATTGATCCCTTCCTCAGGAATTTTAAACTAGAACTGAGAGGAACAAGTCGTCTCTAAGTGGCTACACTGTAAACAATACTAACCTGGGAATTGTTCCTACTGACATGTGGACTGCAAACCAGAAAGGTCTGCACTGAGGAAGGGAGGCCGATGTGGAGAGAGGGGCAGAGATAAAGATCAAAAGGAGAAGAATCTCTGGGTTTCCTTTTGTGCTCCAGTTGGTGGTTCTGTTCTTGAGGATCTGACACCTCTTGGATTTCATTAATTACTCTGAGTATTTTCCAATAAATCCACTCATTTTTTATCGTTAAGCTAGTTCCTTTGGGCACCTGTGTCTTGCACCAACAAATAAAGGTCCTAACTAATATTCATTTATTTAATAAACTTTTCCTTATTTTATATTAACATGTGAATTATTTATACTTTAGCTTGTTCTACCTTTTGAAGGTACAAACGTCATCAGCCTTCAACTCGTTTCATCGAAAGGGCATGTCTTTCAAGTGTCAGGAAGTGCCTTCTAATCTGAGATTTGATGTTAATTTTGTGTTCACCTTAACCATATCCTTAATTATTTAAAAACTTTGCTCATATCTTCTGGCTGTTTAGTTCAGTTAAGTTCATACATTTTTGGTTGTCTGCTTTGTGTCCGACAATGTACTTGGTGACGTAGATGGAAATGTGAAGGAAGAGATCTCATAACCTAGTAGAAGACAAATATTTGTAAATGAGCAGTTGAGATGTAGTGTACCAAGAGTTAGCAGAGAAGTGCATACAAGGTACGAACAAGGGAGTTATTAACACTCTGACTAGTAACAGACACTAGTTTTTTTTCCCCAGAACTCTTTAGAAATTTCTCTTTCACCTTCTCCATGCAGATAGTAACTTGTTCACTCAAGGGAGTTGAATGTTCTCAACATGAATTTATGTTCCATTCCACTCTGGCCACAAAGACTGGAAACTTAATGCAAGCTGTGCAAATTATAGTGTCCTGTGTCCAGCTCCGTGGCTTACCTACAATGAGCTTCACCTCCTGCTTTCACACACTTGTGTAGTTTCCTCCTACACTGAATGGGGGCTTATCTGTGTCATTATTAGGATATCAGAGAAAAACAGAGTATGACTCCCATATCCAGATCAGAGAAAAAATTACAGCTTTGTGTTAGAAGACAACTATACCTCAAACATGAAAAAAAAATTTAAAAATAAAATAATTTTTTAAAAGATTTTATTTATTTTTTGAGAGAGAGAGAGGGAGAGAGAATGCACAAGAAGGGGGAGGGGCAGACAAAGAGGGAGAGGCAAACCTTCCGCTGAGCGGGGAGCCTGACATGGGGTTCAATCCGAGGACCCTGAGATCATGACCTGACTCGAAGGCAGACGCTTAACTGACTGAGCCACCCAGGCGCCCCTAAAATAATTATTTTAAAGAAAGAAAACATTACAGCTTCTGTCTTGCTCCTTTGGAGCACTCATTCTGGGGTAAGCCAGATACCTTGTGGTGAGAACACTAGAGCAGCTCTATGAAGATGTCCACATGTGGAACGGAGATCCCCTGCCAACAACCAGGAATAGCTTAACAGGCATGTAAATGAGTCCCCTTGGAAGTGGACCCTTTGACCTGCTCAAGTCTTCAGATGACTGCAACTTCATCAACGATTCCCTAGCCCCAGCTGAAGATAGAACCACCCAGCTAAGCTGCTCCTAAATTCTTGTTGCACAGAAACTGTGTGAGATAATAGATGTTCATTGTTGTTTAAAGCTGCTAAAGTTTGAACTAATTTGTTATGCGGGAACAGATAATACCATAGCCCATGATTTGGCACGACATAATTGGTCCAAGGATGGACAACTAACCCGTGTTAGGCCAATGACTAATTTTCCCCCAATTTTTTGATAACTATCACAGAAAACATGCAGACAGTTCCTCTCTGGTGGCTGAACTTACAAGACATAAAACTTAAATGCTCTCAGTGACTGTGTTTCAACCAGGTGAAGAAAACCAGTCTTAAATAGCATGAAGTTGACAAAGAGAGAAACAGAATGGCAGGGAGAAAGCCATGATCGTGTTAAGGTCTTAGTTCCATCTATTCCTGACACTTACCTGGGTCTTGCCCTTTCTCTGGCTTCAGTATTTGGCTCTTCTCCAGAATACTCCTCCTGATATTATTGTCTTATGGCCTCTGTGTATCTTGGTTATCTCTCATTTATTCTCTTGACCTAATCCCTCACTTCAAATGCTATTTACATGTCATCTTACCAATGAGACCACCTTGCCTAAAACAGATTATCCAATGTGTGGTGACTTTTTAATTTATCAACTTCTTAGGTGGAACATTTCCTAGAATTTACTTTCTTATATGTTTCCAGGTAGAGTGGACTACAAGGAAGATTCTTGAGAGATTTGGACGGTGATAGGGAAGCAGCAGCTGGGCCTGCAACTGCTCTTTTGTCCCCTGGATCCTCCTTTGGCTCCTCCAAGTTCTGGTCCAAGTGAGTGTGCTTAGCTCTGTGCTGATGAGCCCCAGATTCTGCAGGATACCCTCATCACCAAGGTCAGAGGTAACAAGAGTGAAGCCAGGTTTCTGTCCGTGCTTGTGGAGTTGCATCTCAAGCTTATGGATTCCAGGCAGCCCTTAATCATCTTTCCCACTTTATATCCATTTTCCCCTCCCAGTACCAGCAGACCCAGAAACAACAGCTTCACGGGATTGCTTAACTAGCTCCTTCTGTTCCGGATGGGGTGGGGGGAAGGACATAAACATTAAGTGGAGAAGAGGATGAAAGAGGTCCTTTGCATCAGAGGGGGCCAAGGTGATTCCGAGAAGTACCAAGAGAAAACCTCACTCACCATTTACAAGGCAGAGGGCATCACCTTGGCAGAGTCCAGCCACAGAGGACAGGACCAGACAGAGCCAAAGGAAGACCAGTTACACAGGCAATTCTACCTTCCCTCCTAGTGATCTCCAACCCAGTGAATTAGAAGAGAAAGAGGAGGAAGAGTGAAAGAGCTGACTCTAAAGGTCCTTGGACCCTGGGTCAAGCTTTAGGTGGTGGAAAAGTAAGGATATGACTAGAGTTTTAAGTGGACTCAACTGGCTTTTTAATAACCAAAGTGTCCAGCAAGTTGTGGGATCTTCTTGACACATCATGAAGAACCTACCTAGTCAGGGAGAGCTGATATAGCATAATTGAGGACAGAGAGGGAGAAAAATAAAATTTAATGTTTGTACTCCATCAAGTTTATCCTATTTAATAAGTTGGTGATGTTCAGGTAGACCTTTTTCCTGGGATTGAAGGTCATCATGTTCCCAATGAGTTATATGACCCAGTAAAGGAAAGAATGCATTGTAATTCAGTATGAGAAGAGAAGAAGACTAAGGGCAGAACCCAGACAGAACATTAAAGGGTCAAGAATGGGAAAAAGAGCCAGTAAAGAAGACTGAACAATCAGACGAGGCAAGACAAGGGATGGCTTTGAGAAGGAATCGGTTCCATAGTAATTTATGCTGCATAAACTTGAGTAATCCTAAGCCCTCCCAGCCTATAGACACAAATCTGATCACAGTAGTTTCCAAACTTCACAGGCTCTACCTCTCATCTGTACAACTGCTTGTCACCCTTCTCTTCTGAAGGCTTTTTTTCTATAAGCTCTTCAAGAGAGTATCATTTCTTTACTATCTTTCAGTTCCCCAATACTTCCAAGTACAAAATCCTGAATGAGCTAAAAGAACTGCATTTCGTTTATTTTTGTGTGGGGCAAAGCTACGTTGTCTTCCCTACAAAAGTGGGGAATATGATAGTAGTAGAGACTGCTAGATGTACTTCTGTATCCTTTTGTTTATTGGCTATCCCAGGCTACCAAGCATAAAATAAAATATCAAAAACAATAGCCTAGTTTTCCCTGGAGCTGGGTATGGCAATGTGATTAGATTCTAGCAATACACTGTGACAGAAGTAGTACATGTATCTACCAGGATATTCCCTTTTTCTTCTTTCCCGTCTTCCAGCTGGTTGGAATGCTGAAATCATGCGGAAGCAGCCCTCATGGACCACAGGTGACCCTGGGAATGAGGAGGCCCCAGGAATTGATACTGAGACGTACCTCCCAGTGAGTCCTTCAATGAAGGCTGCTGGGAGTGATGTCAGTAGACAGTCCACTGCTCTCAAACCCCTCAGCTGAAGAGAGCCACCTTGTTCGAGTTCACAGCCATCCCAGGGTGGCCCATATCCAGTGACAGATCACTGTGGAAGTATAAAGGCCTGGCCATTTTGGTCTAACCCAAGACAACTGTGAGGGATCTGCCACAGCTATTGTTGGGCCTGGATCACAGCTTGACCCCCTTTGCTCACTCCTGCTCCTCCTCACACCAACCAGACAGGCCTTTGTGTGCTGCTCCCTAAGGGTGCAGGGCTGTTTGCCCACATAGTCTCAGAGCGGAACTCCTTCCTGTCCTTCTGGTTTTTGTTCAAAACTCACTACCTCAATGAGCCTTGCCCTCTATACCCTACTAGACTATCATCCCACCAACACTCCTGATCCTTGTCATCCTGCTATGTTTCTTTTTTCTGTATGCTTATCATTCTCTAATACACTGTATCACTCATTTATTTATCTTTTCTCTCTCTCTCTCTCTCTCTCTCTCTCTCTCTCTCTCTCTCTCCCCCTCTCCCTTGGTAGGATGTAAGGTCCCGGTAGCATGAGGACAGGGGTCTTGGTTTTATGCACTGTTACATCCCATACACCTACAATAATGCCTGGCACTTAGCAGGCATTCAGTAAATATTTGTTGAATGGGTGAATAATTCTCAAGGAGAATTTTTGCAGATATTCAGTCTTCAGGACCCTCAATTCCAAAAACAGATTGGAAAGAATTCTTTGGCAACAGGTTCACTGATTATTACATATTCTATATCATCCGATAAGAAAAACTTGGCAATGCATTTTTATGGAGTACTCTAAGTCACTCCTTCTATACTTCATATTCATTAGAATCTCCCCCCACCTCACACACATCTCTAAATATTATGATGCCTATTTCACAGGTAAGGCCTGTGAATTCTGTTCCAAAGACATAGCTATTGAAAAGAGTGACTTTCCTCAGAATGGAAAACTTAGAAAAAACAAACTTGAAATTCTCAAGTGCGGTGATCCGGGATATCTTGCTGGGTCACATGATAGGGTATGGTTACTTCTAACAGGAACTGTCTGTTCTCAAGTACAATTCATCACAACTGAGTTGTTGGAAACTTTGTTTTGCTTCATATTACCAGCTTCTGAAAGAAGTCAGTATTTGTGAGGTTTCAGAAAGTTTCCTTTGAAGTCAGCACTCCAGTAAAAACATGAACTAGATCAACTGAGCACCCATGGAGTCAGCCTGAGGACTTATTTCTGTATTCTCAGGGGGCTTTCTTCTCCTGGTCAAGTTCCTGCTTTTTCACCATTTGTCTTATGAGTTAGTAAAGGTTATTTAAATGTCATTCATGAGTAAACAAGAATAATAATTCCAACAAAATCTTGTTATCTGAAGTTGTATTCTTTAATATACTTCTCTAAATTATCAATTATCTTTTCAGTCTTTGACTTCAATTTTGCCTGGTTCTTTCTCAAACTACATTTTATAGTGACACCAACATAGACTACTTCCTACTTTGTGTAATTGTACTCCAGAAAAATTCTAACATCTGGTAATGACAGTCTCCTCCATTCTTAAAAATCAGAAAACTGCCATATCACTGTCCTTTATCCTGCATGTTTCATGTGTAATCAGTTTCTTTTTTTTTTATAATGATTTTTTATTATATTATGTTAGTCACCATACAGTACATCCCTGGTTTCTGATGTAAGGCTCGATGATTCATTAGTTGTGTATAACACCCAGTGCACCATGCAATACGTGCCCTCCTTACTACCCATCACCGGCCTATCCCATTCCCCCACCCCCCTCCCCTCTGAAGTCCTCAGTTTGTTTCTCATAGTCCATAGTCCCTCATGTTTCATTCCCCCTTCTGATTACCCCCCCTTTCTTTATCCCTTTCTTCCCCTGCCGATCATCCTAGTTCTTATGTTCCATAGATGAGAGAAATCATATGATAGTTGTCTTTCTCTGCTTGACTTATTTCACTTAGCATTATCTCCTCCAGTGCCGTCCATGTTGTAGCAAATGTTGAGAACTCGTTCTTTCTGATAGCTGAGTAATATTGCATTGTATATATGGACCACAACTTCTTAATCCAGTCATCTGTTGAAGGACATCTCGGCTCCTTCCACGATTTAGCTATTGTGGACATTGCTGCTATGAACATTGGGGTGCATATGGCCCTTCTCTTTACTACGTCTGTACCTTTGGGGTAAACACCCAGTAGTGCAATGGCTGGATCATAGGGTAGCTCAATTTTTAACTTTTTAAGGGACCTCCACACTGTTTTCCAGAGTGGCTGTACCAACTTGCATTCCCACCAACAATGTAGAAGGGATCCCCTTTCTCCACATCCTCTCCAACTGTAATCAGTTTCTATTCTTGATGTTTCTTTTTTTTTTTTTTTAAGATTTTATTTATTTGACAGAGAGAGAGGCAGCGAGAGAGGGAACCTAAGCAGGGGGAGAGGGAGAAGGAGAAGCAGCCTTCCTGCTGAGCAGGGACCCTATGCAGGCTCGATTCCAGAACTCTGGGATCATGACCTGAGCTGAAGGCAGACGCTTAACGACTGAGCCACGCAGGCACCCCTATTCTTGATGTTTCTTAATCTACTGATCTATTAGATCATAGTAGATCTACTACTTGTCTATCATAGCAGGTATACAGAATCACGTCTCTGGTGACCCTAGACCCCATGTAACAATCAACCACATGAATTTTGTGCCTGATACAATTTGAGGATTACTTGATTATTATGGTATTAAAGGGCCTCCTCCCAGGCCAAGGAACTTGGAGGGCTTAAGGGTGGGGAAGATCTCCCTTTCATTTTACTTTTTATCCTTTGGTATTAAAAACAGTTTTATGAGCATTTGTTACATAAGTAAGAATCTATATCTACTTTTTGAGGTTTAGATGACTGACATTAAATATTGATTTTCTGGGTCATATCAGTGAGGAAATACATTACCAATTTCATTCGTTCAGGAGGAGAAAAGACTACCAAATCAAAGGTTATAAAGTTGACAATGTATTATGCAGTTATCAAACTTTCCCTTCATTATTCAACAAATATTTGCTGAACATCTGTGTTTTAGGTGCTGTTCTATGTGCCAAGGATATAGTGAAGAACATTAGATAAGCTTCTTACCCTCAAGGAGATTACTTTAGAGTGGGGCAGGGGGAGATTACTTTAGACATTTGGAGGAATTTGCCCACAACAAAAAAGTTTTACAAACATGTTCACAATGAGAATTTTATATTGGTAAAATATTGAAGACAACCCAACAATACAATGAATGTGTAAGCAGAAAATGATTTAGAAATGCATGGAATATTAAATAGCTATTAAAAATTATAAATGTTTAGTTTAAAACACAATGAAATAGTCATAAGAAATGAATCAAGCCAAAAAAATATCTTAACTGAAAGCTAAATCTATGATGTAAAAAATGTTTTTAATATATTTCCACGGTTGAAAAATGTATTTACTCTGGCTTAGCTATGCTTCATTAATGGTATATAACATACATTTTCAATTTAGACAAGGAATCCAGGGGCTCCTGGGTGGCTCAGTCTGTTAAGCATTGGCCTCTGGCTCGGGTCATGATCGTGGAGTCCTGGGATCAAGCCCAGCATCTGGCTCCCTGCTCAGTGGGAGTCTGCTTCTCCCTCTCTCTCTGCCGGTCTTCCTCCACCTCCTTGCTTGTGCTCTCTGTTCTTTCTCTCAAATAAATAATAAAAATAAAATCTTAAAACATAAATAAACAATCCAAACAAGTATCAAAATTAATTATGTATATTAACAAAGGTTAGGAAAATAAGGCATGTTTGGGGGCTTATTTTTTATTGGAAACTTTGCCTTCTGTAAAGTTGCTCAAATCATTACCAAAAAATCAAATACTATTTTTTAACAATAAGAAATATTTTGGAGCACCTGGGTGGCTCAGTCAGTTGAGCATCTGCCTTCAGCTTGGGTCATGATCTGGGGTCCTGGGATTGAGCCCCACATCAGGGTCACTGCTCAGTGGGGAGCCTGCTTCTCCTTCTGCCTGCCACTCCCTTTGCTTGTGCTCTCTCTCTCTGTCAAATAAATAAAAATCTTTAAAATAAAAAAAACAGAAATATTTTAGTGAGACCCGTTCTTTCTAGTTGTGCTTGAGTTGGCCTGAATACATTGAGAAAACTAATACTACTCATAGTTTTTAAAAATATGTAATGAGGACGTGTAGCATACCATTAATCATTTTGGTTTATATCACTAATGCTCTGTAATATATATATGAGTTTATTAAACTCCTGAATGAACAAGAACTATTGTAAGGATATATAAATGACTTTTGGCGGGGGGCAAGGAGGAGCAGAAGGAGAGAGGGAAAGAATCTAAAGCAGGCTCCACATCCAGTACAGAGCCTGACATGGGGCTGGATCTCACAACCCTGAGATGATGACCTGAGCCAAAATCAAGCTCTGGCCACTTAACCAGCGGAGCCACCCAGGCACCCCAGGATATATAAGTGATTTTTAAATTTAGATATATTATTGCAAATGGTGAAAAGAACACTTCCTGTTATTTCTGAGTTCATGCTCATCAAATTACTGAAAATCTGGTATGAAACCCTGATACTTCCTATGTTTGACAGGGATTAGTCACGTAATTAAAGCAAACATTACAATAATAATTAAAGATTATGAATAACTCAATGTAGACAGTAATTGAATGTAACACCATATTATTTGATATTTCTGTATAGATCTATGTCCAGTATGGACCTTAAAAGGTTGTGTACATTAGCTCTCTACCAACAGCTTACCATTAATCCATTTCAATACACTATCAGAAAGTACAAGTGAAAGAATTATAATGAAGAAGGTGGACTAGGAAAATAATCAAAGTCTATTTAGTACACAGTCCCTAAGTGGCCAATGTACAGAAAATATTGAATTATGGGAATTCAGGGAAAATCAATAGATCTCAACCAGTCGTACATACAGATTTTAATCAGTTGTACTTACACCTCAGAATCTCCTGGTGAATTCTTAAAAAGTGGGCCACATTAAGTCCCCTATCCCAGAGATTTTAAACCATTGGGCCCTGGAATAGAGTTCGTACTTTTGTATTTGTTCAAAATCTTTCTTAGGTCCTTCTGATGATCGTGCTTGGGGGAGAATCACCCACACAGGACAGTCATTATAGGTTAAATTGAGAGGAGAAAGCTCCATAAAGAAGGGACACTTCCACTGCACCGTGCCACATGGAAAGATTTTAAGTGGAGAAAAAAAGAGAAGGACAAGTCATTTACTAGATAAGCAGAAAGTGAGGCAGGAATGGGCAAGGTGTTGTAGGGAAGAAAGTAGGTAGACCATTCTTCCGAGTTCAAGGCAAATGAAGGTGGTAATGTCCACTGAATGAGGTAATTAGAAGGTAATGGTTCACTTTAAAAAAATACAATTCAGTAGAGGAGTGAATCCAGATTTAGGGCTTAGGAAATGAATGAGTGATAGGGAATGAAGGCAGTGAGTATTTAGAGCACTCATTTGAGAATTTGGCAGGGGAGGGAAAGTGAAAAATAGAATGGAATTTAAATAGGAAGTGAAGGATCAAGAGAAGATTTTTTTTTTCCCCCTCAAGAGAAAATTGCCTGAACATGTTTATAGACAATGGAGAGAAATCCAGTGAAGAAGAAAAGAGTGGGTATTTTAGAGCAGGTAAAATTGGGATTTGTATCTCCAGGCGTTTTGAATATATTTGTGTAAGGACTAAAATCAATTAAAGTAAGTTATACCAGTTTAATTAGAATTTAAATCTGAGTAAATTAAGGGGAATGGGGAATCACCATGAAAAGGTCTAAAAAAAATAAGTCTGTAAGAAGGTTCTGGGCAATAGTGGACAATACTAAAATCAAAGACAGTCTCTGCTAACCCTACCTATTTTCTCCATTTATTCCTAGATCCACAAACTGTGGAAGTAATTGAGAATAGATGCAAATACTAAATGGAAAATTCGAACTTAGAAGATGTAGACAGGTACAGATAATCTGAGCCAACTTGTACCTCTACTCTTCCACCAGACGAGCAGATTACTGGTTAAGGTGAGTGCTGGCTGCTGACTCAAAATTCACTAATTTAACAGCCTCTTCCTTGGAATAATCTCTTAGGTTTGTATACTAAAGACTCCAAAGCACAGAAATTTTTAAAAGAAATCCAGGCATAAAAAGGAGACTGGCTTGGTCGGATTAAAATAACAAAAATTTTTAAAAAACAGTTTGTCAATTCAGTATAAGATAGGTCAAGAGCAACCACTCTTATTAGGTTATGACTTGACAGAAATGATCATTGAGCAGGATGATTCTGCCAGAATGGCCTGGAGTGGGTAAAAGAATATAGACAGATCTGTAAAGCTGTTGCTCTCCTGCCAAATGTGAGGTGATGAGGGTCAGAGCCAATGCCAACTGTGTTTAATTTTATGTCACTGGACATAAAATTCTAATTAATGATTTGAGGATTATAGTAGAGTACTGGTTTATTTTTTATAGGATGGTTTTACTTTGTTTTTAAACTTGTACTATACTTTATAATTATCAAAGCACTGCTGTGTTTTATTATTTCATTTGACCCTCACAAAAACTTTCTACAGTTGAGAGAATAGAGTTACTTTTCCAGTCTTTTCTAAGAGGTAACAGAGATTCAGAGCAGTTTAACAAGTTAACTTATTGAACAAATGTCAGTGTCTACTGTGTCCCAGTCACTCTTCTAGTTAGGGTTATATATTTTGCTAATGCCTGAGCTACCGTCACAATTCTTGATCTAGGATGTTGATGGAAACATAGCCTTGTTGCATTTATTTATGACTGTTCTTTAGGTGGCTACTTGCACAAAAAGCCCAAGATGCAAATCTTGGTAACTATATACGTTGAGATGTACCAAAAAACATAAGCCTTTTGGGTATGACTACAAAGGAAAGGCTTTTATATTTGACATGTGGTATGTCTCATACTTTTTTTTTATGGAGCAGGATCATATACATCTTTTAAAAATACCTTTGTATACGGATTAAAGGTTTAGACTTCTTAATTACATAACCCACAGGGTACAAGGTATGTGTCAGCAACCATGATAAAACATATTTTATGAAGCAATTTTAAATTTAAAAGCTGTACAGCTTGATTTCTTTACATTCTGTAAAGCATTTTCAAGCAAATAAATAGATGCTTTACACCTCAGTCATAGAGACATCAGAGAATGAGTTCTAGGCAGAATCAGAAGAGTTCAGATAAAACTCTTAAGATTATTTAAAACAAAAAACAACCAAATCTTGATTTGGTCAGATCTTATTTTGAAACAGAGGTCCTGAAGTGAGATTTGCAGTAATGTCATTTCTGGAATAGAAAAGCAGACTTATTGGGGCACCTGGGTGACTCAGTCAGTTAAGCACCTGACTCTTGATTTCAGCTCAGGTCAGGATCTTGGGGTTGTGAGATGGAGCCCCAGATGGCGCTCCACACTGGGCATCAAGCCTGCTTAAGATTCTCTCTCTCCCTATGTCCCCCACACTCTTCCTCTGTTAAAAAAAAAAAAAAAAAAAGTAGACGTTATTTTTTAAGTTGTCTACCCAGCGTTTTTTTTTTTTTTCCCCGTATAAATTATTCTTACTTTTTAATGGATTTAAGAAACTTCATTCTTTTGGTAAGTATGCCTTCAATATGTTCAAGTTACAGATGGAGTCTGAGTCTTTTAACATTTTTTAGGGTCTACTTGACTTGATTATATTGGGTTGAAAATTCTAGGCGTGTGCATATATGCACATATGCACTTAACACACACATGTATCTAGCTTCCAATTTTTAAATTTTAAAACTGTATATTTTTGGTTATTACAGAGAGATTAACAATGACTAGAGAATGTAAGGCACAAAAAGTGTTTCCTCCATGGCACGTCTGAACACTAGAAGCAAAAGTCACACTTTTGTTGGTTTCTACATGGTGCTGTAAACAGTTTCCATGTTCCTTGTCCACATGGCCTTCCTGCTCTCCCAGGGTGGAGAGTCTTTCTCTTCACGTTGATGTGGTCTGACTAGTCAAGTGACTGCAGAAACGGCACATTCCTTAGTCAACCTGATGTTGTCTGCCCTCTGTCCTTGAATCATAGTTATTGGCTTTGTGGGCCAGAGCAAATAAAGCCTTGAACCCTACCTACAGGAGAGACTAGACACCAGCTTCGGAGACACCATAAACAGAATAGTCAAGGCGGCTCCAGCACACGGTTTATGTTTGAGTCGCGATGAGCTAGTCACAAGGCCAGGCCATGAAGAAGCAGATCTTCATTCAGATTTAGGGTGGGTGACACCGCAAAGGTTCCCATCCGTAACTGTATGGGAAACCTTACTTGGGCAGGCCACCTCTAAGTGGCAATACAGGTGACACTCTCAGGTGAAACACTATCCCCGTGCTGTCAATGGCAGAGGTCCCTAAATTCACGTCGCTCAGCCCCACATTCCACTCGGACAGCCCAGCACCAAAAGGGACGTTAATCCACTTCGGCCACAAGGACAAATCATGGAAACCAGGGAGAGAGACAGGAAGGCACCAGCGCGCGGCTTCCCGCCTCTTCTAGGCCGCGCGCCGAAATCAAACGCGACCGTGGATCTTTTGGGGCGGTGCCACGCGCGCTCCGCTCCCTCCGCAGACCAAGCCGCGGCCGACGCCCGCGCGCCCTCCCCGCCGCGGACCTGCGCTGGGGGCGCCTCAAGGCAGCGGGGAGAGGTTCGCCAAGGAGGAAGAGACGGGGGAGGCTCGCTCTGCGCAGGCGCGCGGCGCCCCGCCTCCCCAGCGTCGGCTCCCGGGCGGGCGGCGCGGGCCCTCCCACTCTCCCCCGCGCCGCCTGACGGCCCCGGCCCTCGCTTCACCCCGACGCCCCGGCGTGCGCGTCCTCCCGCCGGCCTGCAGGCCCGGGGCCTCCGCCTGCTTCCCCGCCGCTGCTCCTCGCGGCCCCTGCTCGCGTTCACGCTGTCGCCCGGGCCGGCGAGGCCGCGGGCAACCGCTCCCCCTCCCACACCTACCCCGCCCCCTCCCCGCCTTTTCCGCCCTCCCGTCCCCCTCCCTCGGCCCGCCGCCGCTGCTCCAGATGAGGTGATGGCAACGGCCAACTTCGGCAAGATCCAGATCGGGATTTACGTGGAGATCAAGCGGAGCGATGGTGAGCCGCGCCGCCGCCCCTACCGGCCGGGCCCCGCATTCGGGTGTTCACGGAGGGGACGCGGGGCCGGCCGCCTCATTGATTGCTCCTCCGGGCTGTGGGGGCGGGAAGGCGGCGGCCGCGGCGCTTTTGTGTGTGGCGTGTGTGCGAGTGAGGCCGGCGTGGGGTCCGCCCCGGGTGCCGCTGCAGTGCGGGGGGCGGGGAGGGGCCGCTGGGGATGGCCTGGGTGTCCCGGCCGCATCTTCGGGGGTTCGGGCGGGTGAGGCTGAGGGTCCCGGGACGGGGGTCCCCGCTCTTCCCGGGATCTCCATCCTCCCCGGGGACTCCGGCCCGGGGGGCCGGGGGCAGCGAGCTTCTTTAGGGAGGACCCAGCCTCGCGGTTCACCCCGGCCTTTTCATTTTCCGGCAGTATCACTGAGGGGGTGGGGGATGGGGAGAACGTGGAGACCAGTGGTTTCAATATTTAGAGAACCGACTACCGGCCCGAGGCGGGGGGAAAAAGGCCAACCCTGAAGCTGGTTAGGCTTCTTCGTCTGTCGCTTCTTGAGCATGCCTTTCTTTTTTTGCTAGTCCCTTCCTTGCAAGAAGGATGCGGAGAACGTCGTGCTCGGCCATGAATATGTGGGGGTGGGGGGAGCAGTGGGAAGAAGTGTTCGATAAGCTTCTCAGAGGTGATGAGACTGAAAGGGAAAGAGAGGGATGAGGCTAGTCAAAGCGATGCATTACCGAGAGGGTGGGGGGTGGGCGACCGGATGTTGATATTTTCACACCCTCTAGAGAGGTAACCGAGAGAGAAGTGTAAGATGAGGTGAACATACATGGTTAATTGAAAAGAAAAGAAGAAGCCTTAGGCTTATGTATCTTTCTATAGGCTCCTCTTGAGGAAAATATTTTATGTCACTAGCTTGGGGTGTGGAGTGAGATGCCAGCCAGGCTTGGAAATAATTTATATTGTAAAGGAGAAAACGCATGGAGAGAGATAAGTACAATTTTCTTTCAATTCGAATATTGGAAGAACTAGAGATATGTAATAGGTGTGTGCGGTGTTCATGACTCCATCTCCCTGACACTCACTTACCTTTATTTATGGCTTATTATGCTCTTAACCTAGTCAGTAGTAATGTTGCTATCACATCCACACCCTCCTCGTTTCTAAGCAAGTTTGACCAAGTTATGTGAAGCTAGATTGACTTCCCTGTTATCTGTGTGATATATTGTTAGACCTTATATAGCTAATGATTTTTCCCCTTGTATTTGAGGTAATTTGCATTAACAACCGGAAACATCGTTACCCGGTATGTGAAAAGATCACTTACGCCGCTTAGAGCTTTAGTAGTTACCAGTAATACCCCTGGGAAAGCGATGTCTCCTTTTCTTGGGTTGGGGTTTCTTTTTATTTTCTCTTCGAATTGCTGTCCTTAAACAGTACTGTTACTGTCATTTCTTTTTTTAGGTGAACGAGGGTCCACTGCTTTCCATTGAAAGTAGGATTTGTATATTAATATTCGGGGGTACAATAAAATGTGTTGAGTTCTTTACATTCTAAAGAGCCTTTATGATTGTCGGTATTATTTCAAAATATATTAAAAAACAGGCATTTGAAAGCTTTGTATTTTTTAATTTTTTCTAGACGAACATCTTTTTGTTTAAACGTATGACTTGAAATAATTTTGGTTCATTTTAGGGTTCTAGGACAGAGACTTTTCATAGCCTTCAGCCTTTGCCTTTACCAGAAATCCAAACATAAGCATAAGAGCTTTGTGTACTTCTATAGGTGCTAATAACCCAAAGTAACATTTCAAAGCAGTTTGCCCATGAGGTCATAATAGAAATTGGTACAATGTGTTTTATCCCAGCCTTTAGTCACCTACATATTTATGCTCCTCAGAGGCATGATGGAATTGGCGGAAGGTAAAAGACAGCTTGAAGGGAATGGTCATTCGCATTGGATAGTGGGGTGTCACAGTAGAAAAAGATGTCTGGGAAACTCCCCGTAAGCTTTCCTTTTTCACATTAAAGAAGCTGTTTTGTTTCCTCCCATTTCTATAGCACATCTGTATTGGATAAAACACTGGTGGTTATTGTAACAAAAATAAACTTTGTAGTTGGAGGAGCACTAATATAATGCCCAATGGAAGTCACATGAGTGAAGAAGGGCAGCTCTAGGCTGCTATTAACTGGTGACTTGATATTCTCCATGCTTCCTAATGGTGATACTTGTCCTTGTTTCAGAGCATGCTTCCCCAGTCAGTGATGCTCATATATAAATAAAACATTCCGAGGGCCAACAGGTAAACTAAAATAAATTTATTATTATCTGTCAAGGGCCTCCTCAAAACTAATCCCACAGTAAGTCTTTACTAATTACTAAAACCAGATAGATGTCAGCCCCTGAATTCCTAAGTCATTCAGTATCACTCATGAGGCAGCATATTTCCTAAAGTATTAATATTTGGGTATATTTATTTTAATATTATATTTTCAAACTGCACTGGAGAAGAGGTGGTGTAGAGAATCCAATTGAGGGATGCCAGGCTCCCACATCCACTTCAACCACAATCAGGGTGTTATGGGATTAAAATACTTACTAATAGCCTCTTCAGTTTCCTGAATTCATCTGTGTATCTCCTCCATGTGCCTAGCAGAGGTTCTTGCATATAGTTTTTGACTGAATCATTCATTATTGGATCTTTGGTTTTCAAACATGTAAGTTAACCATTCTGATGAAATCTTACCCGGAAGTGAAACCCTTCTATCTAGGCTACCACCTCCTTATTCTGCTCCACCCCCTCCATCTCACTCCATTCAGGCCTCTTAGTACAACGTCCCCAGAGTTGACTGGAACTGAGTGATCTGCTAAAGCTAATCTGACATTTCTGGTATTCTGAAGTTAAAAATGACAGGTCAGATGTACTGAGATTGTTCCCCACCACAGGCGATAACCTGGTATGAAATGAGACTAGTTTCTGGAAATGGATAGTCATGTATAATTTACTTTTTTGCATATAGTTTCCTATTATCCTTTCCAGTCAACTCATTTTTGGAATCCAGTGACTCTAAAATCTGCAGTCTTACTGTTATGTAGCTAGGTAGTCTTTTTTTTTTTTTTTTTTTAAGATTTTGTTTATATGACAGCACGGACACAAGTGGGGTGGCGGCAGGCAGAGGGAGAGGGAGAAGCAGACTCCCCAGTGAGCATGGAGGCCTACCTGGGGCTCCATCCCAGGACCCTGGGATCATGACCTGAGCTGAAGGCAGACGCTTAACCAACTGAGCCACCCAGGCGCCCCATAGCTAGGTAGTCTTTATTGGGAAATCTGTAAAGTACTGTTAAAACATCTCTTACCTGTTTGACAGTATCTGTAATTATCCTTTAGAGACTGGGGGAGGGATGAGAAATGTTTTGAATATTTGGAAGCTGCGACTCTGATGGGATTGTTCTCTGGGGTCTCTTAGTCACAGTGTTGATATATGTGATCTGAAGAGAAAGATCAACCAGAAAGATCCTTGAAGTTAACCTAGTTCTCATTTTTGTAAATATGGAAACAGAGTCCCATGTCATCTTAAGGGACTTGTCTAGATTCATATACCTTGTAATGGCATCCAGGAACCTGTCTTGCATAGCGTAGAAACCAGACTAGAAGAACTGTGGCAGTAAAGGGAGAATTCTGTTATTTAGGAACCATACACAGCTTTCTACAGGCCAATAAGGATGCGTAGGAAATTGCTTCTCAGTCATAGGAAGAGAGCCCTAGAGAGCAGGGTTACAGAGCCCAATAAGAATGATCTGGTAAAAAGTGATGATGGTATAGTAACTAGAAGGTCACAAGGACAAAATTAATACTATTTCTTAATAAAGTGTGGGTGAAAAGAATGCTTTAATTAAGCATCTGAAATCATGAACTTAAAGATTTCAGAGGATTTATTGGGAATCTTGGGAGTTTAGAGCAGGCAATCTTTAGGAAAGATTTTAAATGGCCTCATTCTCTTATTTTGCCACATTCTTCTGCTAGTTCATCTTTACGTGTCATTATGTAGACTTTGGAGAATGGACTGTGTGAATGTAGGTAATAAAAATGAACAACATAGCCATACAATTATATGGCTCTGTGGAGTGGGTGGAATGGGGGAATTTGTGGATTAATAAATTCTTTTTACATGGTAACTAGCATGATAAATGTTCCATATATGTATAGTTAGGCCTTCATAGTTTTCTTTTCTTTAAAATCAATTAATTAACATATTAGTGTATTATTAGTTTCAGAGCTAGAGTTTAGTGGTTCATCAGTTGCTTATAGCACCCAGTGCTCATTACATCCTGTACCCTCCTTAATGTCTATCACCCAGTTACCCATCCCCCCACCCTTCTCCCCTCCAGCAACCCTCAGTTTGTTTCCTATTATTAAGAGTTTATGGTTTGCCTCCCTCTGATTTCGTCTTATTTTATTTTTCCCTTCCTTCCCCTATGTTCACCTGTTCTCTTTCTTGAATTGCACATATGAATGACATCTTATAATAATTATCTTTCTCTGATTGACTTATTTCGCTTAGCATAATACACTTTAGTTCCATCCATGTCATTGCAAATGGCAAGATTCCCTTTTTTTGATGGCTGAGTAATATTCCATACACACACACACACACACACACACACACACCACATCTTCTTTATCCATTCACCTGTGGATGAACATCTGTGCTCTTTCCATAGTTTGGCTATTGTGGACATTGCTGCTAAACATTGGGGTGCATGTGCCCCTTCAAATCACTATGTTTGTATCCTTTGGATAAATACCTAGTAGTGCAGTTCCTGGACTGTAGGGTAGCTCTATTTTTAATTTTTTGAGGAACCTCCATACTGTTTTCCAGAGTGGCTGCCCCAGTTTGCATTCCCACCAACAGTGTAAGAGGGTTCCCCTTTCTCTGCATCATTGACAACATCTGTCGTTTCCTAACTTGTTAATTTTAGCCATTCTGACTGGTGTGAGGTGGTATCCTGCTGTGGTTTTGATTTATATTTCCCAGATGCCAGATGATGTTGAACATTTTTTCATGTAGGCCTTCATTGTTTTCAAACAGGTTATCTAATTGGATCCTCACAAGAAACCGTGTGAGGTAATGCAGGGTAAGAAGGTGATAGATTGATCATTTTACAGACGAGGAATAAGGTTGGGTTATTTCCCAAGATCACATGTTAATTAGGGGCATAACCTCACCCAAACACTAGGTTCTTTCACTTCTAGTTTTCTTTTTAAGCGCTGACACATGCTTGTGGATGATGGTATGAAGTTGTATACTTTTTGTACTTTAGTGGGTTTTTTTTTTTAATATGTAAAAGCCACTGTAGTAAAATTTTTTTCTACTGCTACCAAAGAGGCTCAGAAAATCTACAGTTGATAATATTGAATTAAATTTTCCAAATTGGTGAGATCAAATTGAATTCTGAGATTTTATTAACTATAAGGATGAAGATTCAGCAGTTTAAGGCTTTAAAAAGCCCTTTTCACTAGTCACTGTTGCTTCTAGAATTATCGCAGAAACCCAGGAATTTATGTTCATTGCCTAGTCATTTGATTCTTAAGGCAAAAATTTTGGAACTTTGGGGAAAGATTATGTGTCAACTTGTTTTGTGTGTCATAATTGTTGAAAATCTGGAAAATAGCAAAGAGCTAGTTAAGCCTATGTCTTGTTTAAATAGGGAAGGAGGCTTGAGTGTGGAATATCCAGAATAGGGTTCCTTGAGGGAGCATCCGGACCCATTCTAACTAGTCACAAGTACACTTGTCATTAATATTACATTAATGTTTTGCAAAGCTTAATTCTTGGATTCAGCCATCTACTTTGCTTTTAACACTTCTGTCCTATAACCTAAAACAATCTTTCGAGGTGTTTATTTGTTTTTGAGATCATACTTCTGATAGAATAGATACAATTTTTAAGCCTTGGGTACAACTAACTCATTTTGACTCTTCTAGTCCAGTTGTGGAGTAAATATAGGTTACGTTGCCCTCCCATCCCATACTACCTCTTTTGATTAAAGTAATAAAAATGGTATTATAATGCCTAGGTGAAAATAGGCATTAGAACCTAACCATCTTAAACATTTAAGGGCTTGATTACACGTAGGGGATACTGTGCCATGTACTTTTATAGAGAGCTAAATAAATTCAGCTTCATGGTATTGGGATTTTTCTTGTGAAAACTTGCTCAAATGAAATATCATTTCATTGTTGGTTAACCTTAAGTTAACTTTTTGTTAGTGTCTCCTGGGAGTAAAATAAGTAGAGGAGGTGTCCCTTTTTAAAGTTGTGCTTGTAAATCTAGTCTTTGCCTAGGTCTCTCTCATTTTGGTACTACTTGTTTTTGTCGTTATCCACTACAACCAAACTTGCAGTTCAAGTGGGTATTTACTAGAGAGTGAGGATGTTTTGGTATATAGACCATACGTGATTATGCCATATCACAAAACAGTGTGATCTCATAGTTTTTTCTTTGTACAGATTTAATTAAATACATTTTTATTAATAACTTATTATATGTCAGGCATTCTGATAGGTGTTGGAGATACAAAAAATAAGGCACACACAATAAATGATTGATGTATAGTGTGATAAGTACTGCTAGAAGTATGCTGTTTTGCGTGTACATAATTACCACTTCCCTTTTTAGGTTTAAGCTCTTTATTTAGACTCTTCTAGTTAGGAGTCTTCTGGAAATACTGTCCCTTTCACCTCCTTTGCCTAAGACCAATATCCATTGTGGTGTGCTTTCCTGATAAGGCCATATTCATCCTCAGAATTCTTATTAATACAGTACCACCAGTCCTTGTAGCCCCTGTCACTTTATTGAAATTGTCATTATTTGTTATTACTGACCTATTTTCTTTTCTCTAATACCCATCTGAGTTTTAACTTTATGACTTTTTACCTTTGTTTTGATACCTAAAGGAATCAGGTTTTTTCACTTTTACATTTCTCATAGAGGAGCCCGTGGCATCAGGTTTCTCTCTAGATATTGGGGTGCTTCTAGACACAGGGACCAAGGAAGGAGAGCATGAAAACTGATCGACCACCTGCTGGTGCTTGTATATAATTTGGAAACAACTCTCCCTACACAGGTGGCCAAGGGACTGTAAGAATCAGACACCTCCCTGGGCTATGTATTTTACTTATTTTCAAAGACTTATTTCTTACATAAAAATTTTTAAAGGAAAGACGGGATCAGGATGGGACATACTTACAGTAAAATTTGCATGGTGTCTGCGCTATACAAAGAGTGACTTTTTGATTATAACTCTTGGTCAGCATTTATCTACTCAGCTTCATCCAGATAGCTTGTATCTTCCGTACTGCCACATGAATTCTGCTTGTTTCTTAAAAATTGAACCCGGAGATTTGACATTTGCACCCTTTATGAAGTCAGTTGTTTCCCTAAATATGTTAATATCCAGTATCTTCCTTGATTTTCATGACATCCCTGCAAGGTAGACAGTATTTCACCCATTTTGTTGAAGAGAAGCCCTATGCTCAGAGTATATAAATCACTGTGAAGTGTTTAAGCCTTATGAAGGGCAATTTCACATATTTACATTACATGCATTGGTCAGGACAATGTGATAAGTATATTTTAGTGGTGTGACATACATATATATTTAGAGAACACTGGATAAATGTAGTTGTGGGAATTCTGTTTTTAAACTGGATAGAATCTGTATAGTGATTTCACAACCCTGGCTACTCATTGGAATCACCTGTGGGACTTTGAAATTAAAAACAGCCAAACACAAAAAACAGCCCCCTACCCATCACCACCAATATCTGGGTCTTTTGCATAGAGAGTCTGTTTTTATTGGCCCAATATGGAGCCTGAGCATTAGTATTTTATTTTAAAAATTTAAAACACCCCCTACACTGATGAAACTTAACTTCACATGTACAGGTGATTTCAGTGTGCAGCCAGGGTTGTGATCTGTTATTTTAGAAAGAGTAGCATTTCCTAATAGTGATCTGACAGAATTTCATGGACAGTGAAGTTTTAATGGTGGGAGGAAGTTGACTGGTAGATTGCCGGGTAGTAGTACAACATGTGAGAAGAATCTGAGCTGGAAATGGAGAGCTGTCAGGTAAAAAGCATTAAGAACAGGTAGAAGGGAGGGTGAGAAGAGGAAAATAAGGAAGGAGAAGTAATCTGGGACACCTTATTAAAGACTTGGAAACAAAGGTAAGGTAAGGCTTCTTGGAATTAATTTCTAGGACACTTGGAAACTACAGTAGGACTTAATCTCCTAAGAGCAGTAATAAGAGTTAGCTAGTGATTAGTGATAGATTAGAGAGAGAATAATACTGAAAATGAGAGCTAGCAAGGATAAGATTGCATCGGTCCAGGAGGGTGAGCAATGATTAAGGAACAGATGAGATCCAGCAGCCTGCAAAAAGAATTGATGTTACGTGGTGGTGTATCACTTGTGCTGAATAAAGAACAGATGTGTTGAAAGGAATGGACTTAACATTTGGAAAGTCTGAGTGTAGGTTATAAAATCTCTTCTGTTTAATCAAGCTAATCCTATTCATGAATATTTTGTAGAGGACTGTAGAGCCTGTGTACAATGTGATATCAAAGAGAGCATCCAACTCTGGCTGTTTATAGTTTTCGCCACGAGTATCTTTAAAGTAAGTCTAAGGTATGAGTCATTTCCAATAAATGTTTATATGTAGAGCAGGAATTTCTTAAGCTATAACTAACTGCTTTGCCTACTTAAGAAGACTCAGTTATAGTGTATTAGCCAAAACCCTCTAAGAATTCATGGAAGGGAATGGGAAGGAAAAACAACACTTAAAGGATATGGCTTCAGTTTTTTAAGGGATGAAGGGTTTTGGGTCTTAAAATACAGCTACTCTTTTCCTTTGCTTTTATTTTTGTCCTATTTTTTCTGCCCTGGCTTTCACCTTGCCTTTTCATCCTTAAGATTCTGAATTTCATTTCAGCTTTTAGAATGTCCTAACTGCTATTGCAATTTAGGACTTAAAAAGAAATAAGTGCGGGATGAATAGAGCGTATTGGATTTTTAGGGCAGTGGAATTATTCTCTATGGTACTATAACAGTAGATACATATTATACATTAGTTAAAACCCATGGAAGATACGACATGAAGAATGAACCCAATATAAACTATGAGCTTTGAGTATTAGGACTGTGTCAGTGTAGGTTCGTTTATTGTACAAGGTACCCAGTGTGGGCTACTGATGATAAGGGAGGCTCTGGGTATGTGGGAACAGGGGGTTTGCTCAATTTTGCTATCAACCTAAAACTGCTCTAAAAAGATAGATTTATTTTAACAGGGGGTTATGCACACATTGGGTGTTAAAAGTTAAAGCTGCTTTTGGAATAATGGGCCAATTAATGGGAAGAATTTGTAGTATTTTAAGAATGAGGTTCTTATTCCATATAGGGTTTCAGTTAAGGTTAACTTTTGCTCTTCATTTTTGTTATGCATAGTCTGTTGGCCAATATGAGAGATTTAGGGTTTGTGGACACAGTTTTTAAAATGAGCTGTAGTGCAGTGAGAGTATTGAAATATGTGTGGCCCATGGACATTTTGAGTTTATAGTTCAAATGCTGTGACAAATATCCAAGCAGTTTGTCTAGAAACTTTTTTCTTCAGGTGAGACAGGGTTGAATTTAAGCAAGTGTTTACCTGTTCTAGTTATAAAATAGGGAATTCCTCTTGTAAGATAAATACATGAAATCTGATGATGCTTCATCTTATGGAAGGTGAGTTGGGAGTGCAAACAGCATTAAACTTTTTTGGGAAGAGGTAGTATTTTTAAGCTTGTAGTTTACTGTGGACTAAAAAGAAATGGATATAGTGATTTACCAATATATGAGTTTTAGGAATGGAGAGCAAATTAGAGGCCCTAATTAGAGGCCCTAATTAATGAAGTAAGTCTTAAGAATTTAACCTCAGACAACTCTGATGAAATACTGCTATAGGTCAGACTTGCTTATATTTTTACAGTGAGGAAGTTGACTTTTCTAAGGCCATACATGAAGTAAGTAGCAAATAGATTAGCGCGTAAATACTCTGCCTCTAAATTCCTCTACACTAATTCCTTAAGAGTTCTTTGTATATTGTGGACGTTTCAGGCATTGGAAATCAGATCATTAAATAGTGCTTTCATTTTTCTTTCTATGGTATAGATTGCCTTCAGGTGTTTTTTATTAATGTAACTAGCATATGCTGCATGACCATTGTATGTCCCTTCATCTGATGCCTCTGGGGGCAAAGAAATAGGGTTTCTCCCTGGTGAAGACTACTGTGTCAGTCATAGAAGACTGTGTTCTTCCCTGAACTGTTGCAACATTGTGAGAGTTTAGGCTGTTCTTGCTCCCATGACCTTCAAGATTTTAGACAAGGGCATATGTTTCATTTGAAAGAATTTCTTATTAGATGAGCAGTTATATTGCCAGGAAAATACAAGAGATTATAGCAACTTGCTAGGAGTCCATGGGCATAATTGATGAATTTGGGGGCCTCTCTAGATTCAGTCATCTTTATTTTTATAAAATTATTGTTTGAAATTGTTTTGGGAATAATGTATGGGTTGCATTTTTACCCTCCACTCCCCCCAATAGCTGGTAATTGAGAGTTGACTACAGGATGACCCTAAATACGTGTGTATTTTCTTTTTATGTTCTTTAGGATACACCTTTTTTGGGAGGAGTACACTTTTATTAAGAGTAATACATTGCTTTTAAACCTTACATGTACTTTTGGGTTTCATTAAGAGCCATTCCCTAACTAAACTAAAGGTAAATAAAATATTTTATCTTCCAGCCCTCAGCCTTTCCTTCTTAATCTTTGCGGTGTTCTTTCTCTTTTTCTAAATGTTGGTGTTCCTCAGGGCTTGGTCCTAACTGTGCAGTACTTCTCACATAGTAATCTTTCTCTGAGTGAACTAAATGCTTCTCTTCAGCCTTCACTGGCCGCAGATGGTACTTTTTCTGTACCTAATGGATTACTGAGTATTTTCATGTGGCTTTCTCATACGTACCTCAAATTCAGCATGTCCAAAATTGGACCCATCATCCACTGCCCAGTTCAGAAACCTAGATGTCTTCCTTGACTTCTTGGTGTCTCCTAACATCGTATCCTATCCTCAGGTTCTCTTAATATAACTGCTCAAGTACCTCTTCAGTCCATATGCTTTTTCCATCCCTCTACTGTGATCTTGGTGAGGCTAGTATTGTGTCTTCCCTGAACTGTTGCAACTAATTCCTAATAGGTCTGTCCACCTTTGGTTGATTGTTTCAGAATAACATTTCAGACATACAAATTTGACCCCCTGATCATCTGCTTAAAACTATTTGTCACATGCTCTCTCTATTACCCTTTGGCTAAAAACCCCCACTCTAACGTAGCTTACTCTACACCCTGAACAATGTGACCTCCCTCTCCAGTTTGATTTCTTGCAGCTTGAGGCCCTTCAGACACATTGAACTCTTAGAACACTCTACTTCTACCTACCTAATCTGCATACTGCTGTTGTTCCTTTTTGTCTCTGTTAAACATTCTATTCTTCCTTGATTCTTAGATTAGGATAGATCCTCTGCTTTGTGGTCTCCAAGTCCCCTCTGTTTATTCATCAAAACTCTCATGGGATTGTATTATCTGTTTAATTGTCTTTGGTCCGACTCAAGTTCCATTGTGTCCTTGGTGCCTAGTACAGGTCCTGTTCATGCTTAGTAAATTACCTATTTTTTGAACCAATGATTAAACGAAGTTCTAGCTGTGCTGTTCTTGCACTGCTCAATTCAGATTTTCACATTCTGAAAAAAGTTGATTTGTGTTCATCTCAGAGCATCAAGAGGTATGTGTCTTTGCTTTTAATGTACACTTTTAACTTTTTAAATTTAACTACCTGTTTTGAATAATAATAATATAGTCCCATGGTTAATAATTAAGTTCCAAAGGTTACATATTAGAAAGTCTTTATCATATCCCTGCCCCCAGCCACTTAAGTCTTCTCCCAAGAGATAACCAGTATTTCCAGGTTCTTGTATATGTGTGCAGGGATTTGTTTTGCATTCTCAAGCAAATGCTTGTATATTTGTACTTATATGTAATATAGATATTTGTAAATATATATTTTTATGTATGTATATTTGTATTTGTAAATATATATATATATATTTTCTCTACATGTGGTATATTGTATACACTGGTGCTTCTCCCCCCCCCCCAAGATTTTATTTATTTGAAAGAGAGAGTAGGTGAGAGAGAAAGAGAGAGAGGGAGAGAGAGCACGAGCAGTGGGGAGGGAGAAGCAGACTCTCCTGTTGAGCAGGGAGCCCAATGAGGGGCTCGATCCCAGGACCAGGATTATGACCTGAGCCGAAGGCAGGCGTTTAACTGACTGAGCCACCCAGGCGCCCCACACTGGTGCTTCTTAATATTATTTTCATTTAATAATAATGATATCTTGGAAGAACCTTTGAATACATCAATAATAGTCTCTATGGCTGCCTTTTATTATTGGTTAAATATATTACTATTTAGATTGTTCCCAATCTGTAGCTCTTATACAGCCAATCCTGTGTTGAATAATCTTGAACTTCTGTCATTTTTTGCATACTGATGACTATATCTGTAGGATAAGGTCCTAGAAGTAGACTTGCTGGTCATAGAATTGTATTTTTTGATTTCAGTAGATCTTGACAGTTTGCTTCTAAGAGAATATGTGATTTACCTTCTTATCTGCACAAGTGCTCCTTGTCCACAACCATGTACAACATAACGTTTTTGAGATTTGCTAGCTTGGTTGTAGAGTTTAGAGTTCATAGAGTTTAGTAGAATTTTTTTTCTGAAGTTAAATGGCCCAGAAAAGATAACATACTTAATGTATAAAGTATTTATGAGATCTAGACATGTAATGAAAAGCGTTTACGTTCTAGTGTTATGATAGCTAGTATAGAAAAGATGCCATATGTTATTAAAAGTTTTCGAAAAATACACATTACTGTTTTTAGCCTAATAAACTCGAACAGCCTTACTAAATAATAGATTGGGATTTTTTCATACTGTGAACACAGTTAAATAAGTTTGTGCTAATGAAATTACTTCTGTATTTCTATCAGTTTGTAGTTGGTTAACTCACTTAAGTAGATTGCCTCGTTATTCGAGACCAGATCAAAGAATTAAATCTCTTAAAGCTAGTTACACCTCTGTTCAAAATGCCAGCTTTTGACTGGAAGGGTAGTTGGGTGAAAGTGTGTGTATTGTTTATTTGTTCATCAACCAATATGTATTGAGTATTTTAGGCAATGCGCTAGCTGTTGAATATAAAGCAATGGGAAAAATCCACAAAAATATGTCTCCACGTGGAGCTTTCATCCATATAGAGGAAGTGGAAGATACACAGCTATCCCATTAATAACTTGTTTTTTTATGAAATCACATCAGCATGTTTGTTGAAGGGAAGAAGCCAGGGGATGAGAAGAGACTGAAAATAAAGAGCAAGGAAAAATTATCAGTATATCAAGATTTTGGAGAACATGGATCAGGTGATCCTTAACACGACCTTTGAAGGGTTTATGTGATCAGGCTCTTAACCTTTTTCCTGTGTCACCTTACACACTACCTCCTACTCCCATTGTTGAGCCTCACTGGCTTTCTTTTAGTGATTTTTACTACCTCAGAGCTTTTGTACAAACTCTTCCCTTCACCTCAGATTTTCTTACTGCCCACTCTGCCTGACTCAATTGTTGCTTTTCGTTCTCAGCTTAAATATTATTTCTATACTTGTCAAAGGGGTCTTTTCTGACTCTCGAATCAAAATTTGATCTCTTATTCTTTCTCAGTACACTTTACATTTTCGTAAACTTTGTCACACTTTGTAAGTATGCATTTATTTTTGTGCTTTTTTTTTTCTTTCTTTTTTTGAAGCCATATATCAGGTCTCTGTGGTTCTCTAATACATACTTAGCATCTTTGAGCACCCAGGGGTGGTTCAGTGATTAAGTGGCTGGCTCTTGATTTTAGCTCAGGTCATGATCTCAGGGTCCGGGGATCGAGCCCTACATCAGCCTCTGTGCTCAGTGCCGAGTCTGTTTCAGGATTCTCTCTCCCTCTGCCCCTTTCTCTCCCCTCACATAAATAAATAAATCTTTAAAAAAAAATAAACTTAGCATCTATTATGGTACCTGGCACATAGCAGGCATTCATTGAATATTGACTGAATGAGTTACGAACTTAACACCAGCGATGAATAGATTAACCATATCCTCACATCCTCAGTAATTTAGGTTTTAAAAACCTTTTTCAAGGTTTTAAGAGTTAGGAGTGGGTGAGAGCTGACTAGGCAGAATTGAGGATTTTTAGGGCAGTGAAAATACTGTGTATGGCCCTATAATGGTGGGTACATGTCATTATATGCTTGTCCAGACTTTTAGAACATACAACACCAAAAGTGAATCATAATGGGCTTTGGGTACTTATGACATGTCATTGTAGGTTTATCAGTTATAACAAATATACTAGCCTGGTAGGGGATTTTGGTAATGGGTGAGGGTATGCATGTGTGTGGGCAGGGAGTGTTTGGAAAAATCTCTTATCTTCTGCTTAATTTTGCTGTATACTTAAGGCTGCTCTAAAAACAGTAAGTCTTTAAAAAAACATTCTGTATTCTAGGGATATACCAAGAGAAGTAGAAGCATCTGTCCATATGACAACATGTACATTAATGTTTATAGCATTATTCATAATAACCAAAAGGTGAAAATCCCTAATGTCCATCAGCTGATGAATAAACAAATTGTGGTTTATTAGTGTGATGGGATATGACAACACAGACATTGAAAACATGTTTAGTGAAAGTCGCCACTTGTAAAAGACCACATTATATGATTTCATTTATATGAAATGTCAAGAATAGGCAAATCTTGAGACAGAAAGTAGATTAGTGATTGCTTACGTTGGGGAGGGGGATGTTGGAGGAATGGGGAAGTTATGGCTAAAGGATATGAAGGCCTTTTTGAGGTGATTAAAATATTACAAAATTAGTGATGATTGCAAATATCTGTGCCTATACTAAAAACCATTAAATTTTATACTTTAGGTGAATTGTATATTATGTGAATTGTATCTCAGTAAAGTTTAAAAAAAAAAACTTCATAGGCAACAGTGGGGAGTATTATTTAAACTTGTATTATTACTAATAAAGGTGAACACTTTTTATATTTTTTATCAATCATAGTACTTTCTATCTATCTCCTCCTACTTTTTAAAACTATTTCCCTGGGGGTGCATGGGTGGCTCAGTTGGTTGGGCCTCCGATTCTTGATTTTGGATCGGGTTGCGTCCTCAGGGTTGTAGGATCGAGCTCCATGTTGGGCTCCGTGCTCAGTGGAGAGTCCGCTTGGGATTCTCTGTCTCCCTCTCGCTGTGCCCCTTACCCCACTCGCATGTGTGTGCGCTCTCTCAAATAAATCCTTAAAACTGTTTGACTGGACTTGATTGTATTGTGTTATCTGAGTTTTCTTCCTACTTTTTGATCTGTTCTTAATCTCTTTTCTAAGTTCTTGTTCTTTGTCCATTTCTTAAACGTTGGTGTTTTCCAGTGTTCTGTCATTGGTCCCTTCTATTTGCCTGTGTTTTCCCTAGTTACTGTGATTTACTTTTTTTTTTTAATTGAGATGGAATTCACATGTCATAAAATTAACCCTTTTTAGGCAATAAACCCAAAAATGAGTCTACATTAAATTAAAAAGCTTCTGCACAGCAAAGGAAACCATCAGCAAAATGAAAAGGCACAACCTATCAAATAGGAGAAAGTATTTGCAGGTCATATATCTGATAAGGGGTTAATATCCAAAATATATTAAGAATTCAGTATCAAAAAAAAATCTGATTAAAAAATGGGCAGAGGCTCTGCATAGACATTTTTTCAAAACAGACATACACATGACTGTTAACCAAAAAGACAAGAAATGACAAGTGTTGGTGAGGATGTGGAGAAAAGGGAACTCTCATGCACTTTTGGTGAGAATATAAATTGGTGCAGCCACTGTGGAACACAGTATGGAAGTGCCTCAGAAAATTAAAGTTAGAGCTATCATGTGATTGAGCAATTTCACATGTGGAATGTATTTAATCCAAGGGAAATGACACCCTATCTAGAAAAGATACCTGTACCCCCATGCTCATTGCAGCATTATTTACAATAGTTTAGATATGGAAACAACCTAATTGTCCATTGATAATGGATGAATGGATGAAGAAAATGGAATGGAGTATTTTTTAGCCATAAAAAGATGAAAGGAATCTTGCCATTTGTGACAAGAAGGATGGACCTTGAGGGCATTATGCTAAGTAAAATAAGTCAGAGAAAGACAAATACCATATGATCTCACTTAAATATGGAATCTAAAAAAACAAAAACAACTCCTAGATACAGAGAACAGGTTGGTGGTTGCCAGCAGTGGTGTTGAGGAGTAAGCAAAATGGGTAAAGGCGGTCAAAAGGTATAAACTTCAGTTGTAAAATAAGTCTTGGGGATGGAATATACAGGATGGGGACTGAAGTTAATAATATTGTATTGTATATTTGAAAATTGCTAAGAGTATATCTTAAAAGTTCTCATCACAAGAAAAAAAATGTGTAGCTGTGTATGGTGATGGATGTGAGATTGATGTGATGATCGTTTTACAGTATCTACAGATATTAAATCCTTATGTTGTATGCCTGAAACTAATACAATGTTATATGTCAATTTTTTCAGTAAAGAAAAAAAAAAAGAATCCAGATGAGGAAAAACTTTTTTACCCTTTTAAAATACACAATTCAGTGATTTAAATATATTCACAAAGTTTTTCAGCTATTATCAGTCTAATTTCAGAGCGTTCTCATCACCCAAACTCATACGTATTAGCGGTCACTGTGCATTCTTTCCTTACTCCAACCCCTAGCGTCTACTACTTAATTTTCTGTTTTGTGGACTTGCCTATTCTGGACATTGTAAGTGGAACTATACAATATGTAACCTTAAATATCTAACTTCTTTCACTAACCATAATCTATGCTCAATGTTTATTTTGTAGTATGTTTCAGTACCTACACCTGAATAATATTCTATTTTACTTACCCATTTGTCAACTGATGGGCATTTGGGTTGGGTTTTGTTTTTGTTTGGGAGGGATTTGTTTAATTTTGTGTTTGTGTTTCTTGTTTTTTGTTATGCTATTACGAGTAGCATTCATCTGCAAGTTTTTGTGTGGACATATGTTTTACATTTTCTTGGGTATATACCTAAGAGTGAAATTGCTGGGTCATATGATAACTCTGTACTGAACTTCTTGAGGAATTTTCATACTGTTTTCCATAGTACACCATTTTGCATCCTCACCGATAATATTTGAGGGTTTCAGTTTTTCCACATCCTTGCCAAAATTGTTATTGTTTGTCTTTTTTATTATAGCCATCCTCCCTGGTTGTGAATGTGCTTATTAGCCATTTGTATATCTTTTTTTGAGAAATGTCTCTTTAGATTCTTTGCCCATCTTAAAAATCAGGTTTTTGTTGTTGAATTGTAAATGTTCTTTATATGTAAATGTTCTGGATATTATTTCCTTATCAGATATGTGCTTTGCAGATATTTTCTCCCATCCTCTGGATTGTGTTTTCCCTTTTTTGGTTAGTATTATTTGAAGTGCAAAAGTTTTTAATATATTTTTTTAAAGATTTTATTTATGGGGTGCCTGGGTGGCTCAGTTGTTAAGCGTTTGCCTTAGGCTCAGGGCGTGATCCCGGAGTTCTGGGATCAAGCCCCCCTCCTCTGCTGGGAGCCTGCTTCTTCCTCTCCAACTCCCTGTGCTTGTGTTCCCTCTCTTGCTGGCCGTCTCTCTCTCTCTCTGTCAAAGAAATAAATAAAATCTTAAAATAAAGATTTTATTTATTAGGGAGAGAGAGAGTGTGTGTGTGTCCGAGCAGGGGGAGGGGCAGACGGACAAGCAGACTCCCTGATGAGCAGGGGTCCTAATACAGGCCTCAGTCCCAGGACCCTGAGATCACGACCTGAGCTGAAGTCAGAGGCTTAACCGACTGAGCCACCCAGGTGCTCCCGAAAGGTTTTAATTTTAATGAAGTCCAATTTATTCATCTTTTGTTACTTGTGCTTTTGTTGTTCTAAGAAGCCATTGCCTAATCTAAGGTCCTTTTACTATGTCCTTCTACTTTTACAGTCCTTTCCATGACCTATATCACCTTAAATATTTGCATATGTTCTTTGATCTTAACACTCATTCTTGACCTTTCTACAAAGAGAGCAAATTAATTTAGCATTTGTGAAAAATACACTGCACTTTGATAGAGGATGAATAAGGTCTTAGAATATAAAGAAATCTTAGTCTTGAAGTTGACTGTCTTTGTTACCAGAATTGAAAGATTGCTGGAGGTTGCCTCTTATGTGTGTAGGTGTGCATATCTCGTATAATGTGTCTCAGATTTAGAGAAATCCTAGTAAGCACAGCATGAAACCAGACATGAAGAGACACACGGGAAGTGGAGTTTAAATTTAACTATGGTAAAGATGATTTGTTTTGGTTACTTTTGTGGTCCTCTTTTTTGTTTTTTTTTTTTTTAAGATTTTATTTATTTATTTGCCAGAGACAGCCAGCGAGAGAGGGAACACAAGCAGGGGGAGTGGGAGAGGAAGAAGCAGGCTCCTAGCGGAGGAGCCTGATGTGGGGCTCGATCCCAGAACGCTGGGATCACGCTCTGAGCTGAAGGCAGATGCTTAACAACTGTGCCACCCAGGCGCCCCTATCCTTAATTACTTTAAAACAGATCAATGGCATGGGTTTCATTTGATTGAAAACCCTTCCAGCTGTACTAAAACATCTGAGAAAAGAAGAAAAATAAATGCATTAGAAGGAATTGTTTTTTAAGATTTTATTTATTTATTAGAGACAGCTGTGTGAGTACGAGTGGGGGTAGATGAGAGGAGGTGGAAGGAGGGAGAGAGAGAATCTCTCAAGCAGACTCTAGTGCAGAGCCCAAAGGTGCTGGGTCTTAACAACCCTGAGGTCATGACCTGAGCTGAAACCACGGGCCAGACGCTTAACCAAATGAGCCACCCAGGAGCCCTAGAAGGGATTTTTTTTTTTAAAGTGTAAAAAACACATAAAATTGTTATCTCTATTTATACTGCAGTAAATATGGGTGTTTGATATCTGAGATTTGCTTTGGTAGGATGAAGGGCATTATGATTGGCCTTGTGTTCAACATTTATGAAACTGAAAGGTATTTGGTGTTTATAATATATTGTGTTATGTTTGCAATTTTTCATAACAGAATTAGTTTTTAAAATAAAAACTTTTAAAAATGTTTGTTGAGACCATATCTTTCTCTTGAGTTTCAGGTCTTCCATCTAGATATTTCCACATGGATTTCCTGCCAGTATTTCAAATGAAACTCATCAAAAATAGAATCCATTGCCTTTTATCTCCATATTTCTATATTTACTGTATTCCTTATCTTGGTTAATGGAAACGCCATGTACCTGGTTTTCTAAAATAGAAATCTCAGACATCGTCAGCTTCCCTAATTTCTTGAAGATTTTTGCTCCTGTCTCCTATCCTGTTCCTATCATATTTTTTGGTAAATGCAATATTTATATATAGGATCCTTCCGTTACCCTGGCCTCTCAGTTCTTTGAACTTCTTTCCTTCCTTTCAGTGATCTTGGCCCTTGGCCTTAGCTCACTCACTATATATCCTTACGTTTCCCTGTAGTATCTTTGTAATCTCAGCTCCAGGTACGTCCCATTTTTTTCAGTCACCACTCTTTGTTTCCAGCATATTGCTTCTGGTATCCTGATTTCACTAATCTCTTGACCCCACTAGAATTTATAATCCTACTGTCTTTTATTGTTCCTTATTCCCTTTTATGTCCTTACTTAAAAGCACTGTCTCATATGTATATGTATATTCCCTTGCCCCCCCCCCCCTTGATTGGCAGACCCCACCCTCACATATATTTTAAACCTCCGTGTCCTTTCTTGATTGTCTGAAATTGACTGAAGGGGAAAAAATCGTACTTATGCTGACTGACCACAATTTAAATTTGTGGTTGCTTTTTTTTTGCATGAGCAGTCATTGTTTCTAGCCCATTCACTCTTTCTTACCTGACTTCTGTCATAAAATCCTTAGTATTTATTTATTCACCCATAACTCTCAGCAGATGGCCTTGCTTGCCATTTGCCACTAAGAAATATAAACACTCAGAAAAGAGCTTCTGCAAGTCTTCACATCTACCCAAGTAGCAATAACTGGACCTGTAACTCTGCCTTCCTTATTTCGCCGTGAATAAACTCTTTCGGTTCCTATGTTAGGCCATTTACCTCCATTTGTGAACTAGATCCTATCTGCTTTTCACCTGGTCAAAGTCACCACTTCATCAGTCCATTCTTTGCATTGCATCATCAATATTTTCTTCTCTTCTGAATCATTTTCATCGACATTGGAATGCTCTTATTTCAGTCATCTTAAAAAAAAAAAACACCTCTTTGATCTCATTTTCACTTTTAGGCATGCTCTTGTTTTACTTGATATGTTAACAGTATTTGACACTGTTGATTCACTTTCTTCCCTGAAATACCTTCTTGCCTCCTAGGACTCTTATGTTCCTGATTTTTCTTAATTTCTTTATGCAGCTGCTTCATCTTTTTTGCTGTTATGTCATTATCTCCCTGACTTTTGTCCATTGAAGACCAGGTCTTCCATCCACATTCTCTTGGTGATCATGTCCCCTTTAATTGCGTTAAATATTTTATCAGTGGTTTCCAGATCTTCCTTAATTATTGCTCTCCTCCAAAGAACTGTTTGAGACTTTTTTCCCTAATCACACCCTCCCATGAGATTTTAATACCATTATGTGCTATGGCCCTTTGGAGAGCTACAGGCCATTGTAATATCTAAGATGTCTGCTTCTAAAGGACCAGTTTTTGTCTTCTTGGGAGCAATATCACTCCTGTAATGAATACACGATCTATATGCTGACAATTCTCAAGCTTTTATCTGTAGTCTGGACCGTCCTTAGTATATCAGATATACACAACACCCTGTATCTCCAGTAGATGTCCAGTAGATACCTCAAATTTAATGTGTACAAAACCGACTCATACTCTGACATTAACCTATCTGCATAATGAACTTCTGTGGCTTTACATTTCTTTGCATACCTTCTGTTCTAGCCACACTGAATTTGCTATTCCATATTTTACCTTGGTGGTAAAACGGTTTAAAGTAGTGATGAACTGTTTTCTCAATCCACATTGGCCAGGCATTGAAAATAGAAATATGCTTGGCTCAGAGCATCTATCATCATAGGCTTCCATAGGTAGAGTGGAGCAGGGATTGTATTAACAAATTCCTGGGAGAAGTAGTGACATTGCAATCAGGCATTGAGAATTTGGCACAGGGCAGGGAATGTGCCCTGTCTTTATATCCCTTTTTCTTTCCTTTTTTGTAATTTTTTATTTAAATTCAATTTAGTTAACATGTAGTGTATTATTAGTTTCAGGGGAAGAATTTAGTGATTCATCAGTTGCGTGCTCACCCAGTGCTCATTATACCAACTGCCCTCCTTAATACCCATCCCCCAGTTACCCAATCCCCCCACCCACCTCCCTTCCAACAACTCTATTTCCTGTTTGCCTCCCTCTCTTTTGTTATTTTATTTTTCCTTCCCTTCCCCTAAGTTCATCTGTCTTATTTCTTAAATTCCACATATGAGTGAAATCATACGGTATTTGTTTTTCTCTGATTAACTTATTTCCCTTCGCTTAATACCCTCTAGTTCTATCCATGTCATTGCGAATGGCAAGATTTCATTCTTTTTGATGGCCGAGTAATATTCCTGTGTGTGTGTGTGTGTGCCATGCATGGGTGTGCGCCCCATTTTTATCCATTCATCTGTGGATGGACATCTGGGCTCTTTCCATAGTTTGGCTATTGTCGACATTGCTCTCATAAACATTGGGGTGCCTGTCCCCCTTCGAATTACTATTTGTATCCTTTGGATAAATACCTTGTAGTGCAATTTCTAGGTCATAGGGTAGTTCTATTTTAACTTTTGAGGAACCTCCATACTGTTTTCAAGAGTGGCTGCACCAGCTTGCATTCCCACCAACAATGTAAGAGGGTTCCCCTTTTTCTGCATCCTCACCAACATCTCTCGTTTCTTGAGTTGTTAATTTTAGCCATTCTGACCAGTGTGAGGTAGTACCTCATTGTGGTTTTGATTTGTATCTCCTGATGCCGAGTGATGTTGAGCATTTTTTCATGTGTCTATTAGTCATTTGTGTGTCTTCTTCGGAGAAACATCTGTTCACGTCTTCTTCCCATTTCTTGACTGGATTTTTTGTTTCTTGGGGTGTTGAGTTTGATAAGTTCTTTATAGATTTTGGATACTAGCCCTTTATCTGATATGTTATTTGCGAATATCTTCTCCCATTCCATAGGTTGCCTTTTAGTTTTGTTGATTGTTTCCTTTACTGTGCAAAAGCTTTTTATCCTGGTTAAGTCCCAGTAGTTCATTTTTGCTTTTGTTTTCCTTACCTTTAGAGATTTCTCTAGCAAGAAGTTGCTGGGGCCGAGGTCAAAGAGATTGCTGCCTGTGTTCTCCTCTAGGATTTTGATGGTTTCTTGTCTCACATTTACGTCATTCATCCATTTTGAATTTATTTTTGTGTATGGTGTAAGAAAGTGGTCCAGTTTAATTCTTTTGCATATGGCTGTCCAGTTTTCCCAGCACCATTTGTTAAAGAGACTGTCTTTTTTCTATTGGGTATTTTTTTCCTGCTTTGTCAAAGATTAGTTGACCATAGAGTTGAGGGTCCATTTCTTGGTTCTCTATTCTGTTCCATTGATCTATGTGTCTGTTATTGTGCCAGTACCATACTGTCTTGATGACTATAGCTTTGTCATGCAGCTTGAAGTCGGAATAGTGATGCCTCCAGCTTTGGTTTTCTTTTTCAACATTCCTTTGGCTATTTGGGGTCTTTTCTGGTTCCATACAAATTTTAGGATTGTTTGTCCAGCTCTTTGAAAAATGCTGGTGTTATTTTGATAGGGAATACATTGAATGTGTAGATTGCTTTGGGTAGCATAGACATTTTAACAATATTTGTTCTTCCAGTCCATGAGCATGGAATGTTTTTCCATTTCTTTGTGTCTTCCTCAATTTCTTTCATAAGTGTTCTATAATTTTGAGTACAGGTACAAGTCTTTTACCTCTTTGGTTAGGTTTATTCCTAGGTATCTTATGGTTTTTGGTGCAATTGTAAACGGGATCGGTTCCTTGATTTCTCTTTCTGCTACTTCATTGTTAGTGTATAGAAATGCAATAGACTTCTGTGCATTGATTTTATGTTCTGCGACTTTGCTGAATTCCTGTATGAGTTCTGGCAATTGTTGGGTGGAGTCTTCTAGGTTTTCTACATAAAGGATCGTGTCATCTGTGAAGAGTGAAAGTTTGACTTCTTTGCTGATTTGGATGCCTTTTATTTCTTTTTGTTTGATTGCTGAGGCTAGAACTTCAGTATTGTATTGCACAACAGTGGTGAGAATGAACATCCCTGTCATGTTTCTGACCTTGGGGAAAAGCTCTCAGTTTTTCCCCATTAAGTATGTATGATATTTGCTGTGGGTCTTTGGTATATGGCATATGATGTTGAGGTACGTTCCCTGTATCCCTACATGGTAGAGGGTTTTTATCAAGAAAGAATGCTGTATTTTGTCAAATGCTTTTTCTGCATCTATTGAGAGGTTCATATGGTTCTTATTCTTTCTTTTATTAATGTGGTGTATCATGTTGATTGATTTGTGAATGTTGAACCACCCCTGTAGCCCAGGAATAAATCCCACTTGGTTGCGGTAAATAATTGTTTTAATGTACTGTTGGATCCTATTAGCTAGTATTTTGGTGAGAATTTTTGCATCCATGTAAGTCATATTGGTCTGTAACTCTCCTTCTTAGTGGTGTCTTTGTTTGAGGGATCAAGATAATGCTTGCCGCATAGAATGAGTATGGAAGTTTTCCTTCCATTTCTATTTTTTGGAACAGTTTCAGAAGAATAGGTATTAATTTTTCTTTAAATGTTTAGTAGAATTCCCCTGGGAAGCCATCTGGCCCTGGATGCTTTGTTTCTTGGGAGATTTTTAATTACTGATTCAATTTCTTTGCTGGTTATGGGTCTGTTTAGATTTTCTGTTTCTTCCTGTTTTAAGTTTTGGTAGTTTACATGTTTCTTTCCTTTTTTTTTTTTTTCTTTTTGAGATTTGTATTTATTTATTTGAGAGAGAGAGAGAGATCATGAGCAGTGGGGGGAGGGGTAAAGGAAGAAGCAGACTCCCCACTGAGCCGGGAGCCTGATGGAGGGTCTCAGTCCCAGGACCCAGGGATCATGACCTGAGCTGAAGGCAGACACTTAACTGACTGAGCCATCCAGGCACCCCAGTTTATATGTTTCTAGGAATGCATCCATTTCTTCCAGATTACCTAATTTGTTGGCATATAATGGCTCATGATATTCTCTTATAATTATTTGTATTTCTTCAGTGTTGGTTGTGATTTCTCCCCTTTCATTCATAATTTTATCTATTTGGGTCCTTTCTTTTTTCTTCTTCTTTTTTTTAAGATTTTATTTATTTATTTGACAGAGAGCACAAATAGGGAGCAGCAGGCAGAGGGAGAAGCAGACTCCCTGGTGAGCAGAGAGCCCAATATAGGGCTCGATCCCAGGACCCTGAGATCATGACTTGAGCCAAAGACAGATGTTTAACCGACTGAATGACCCAGGCGCCCCTCTCTTTTCTTCTTGATAAGTCTGGCTAGGGGTTTATCAATCCTGTTAATTCTTTCAAAGAATCAGCTCCTAGTTTCGTCAATCTGTTCTGTTCTTTTTTGTTTGTTTCTATTTCATTGATTTCTGCTCTAATCTTTATTATTTCTCTTCTCCTGCTGGACTTAGGCTTTATTTGCTCTTTTTTCCAGCTTCTTTAAGAGTAAGGTTAGGTTGTGTATTTGAGACTTTCCTTGCTTTTTGAGGAAGCCCTGAATTGCTATATACTTCCCTCTTAAGACCTCCTTTGCCGCATCCCAGAGATTTTGAACTGTTGTGTTTTCATTTTCATTTGCTTCCATGTATTTTTTTAATTCTTTAATTTCCTGGTTGGACCCATTCATTCTTTAGTAGGGTGTTCTTTAACCTCCATGAATTTGTTGTCCTTCCAAATTTCTTCTTGTGGTTGACTTCAGGTTTCATGACATTGTGGTCTGAAAATATGCATGATATGATCTCAGTCTTTTTGTACTGGTTGAGACCTGATTTGTGACCTCGTATGTGATCTCTTCTGGAAAATGTTCAGTGTGGGCTCGAAAAGAGTGTGTATTCTGCTGCTATAGGATGAAATGTTTTGAATATATCTGTTAAGTCCATCTGGTCCAATGTGCCATTCAAAGTCCTTGTTTCCTTGTTGATCTGCTTAGATGATCTGTCCATTGCTGTGAGTGGGATGTGAAAGTCCCCTACTATTACTGTATTATTATCAATGAGTTTCTTTAATTTTATTCCTAATTGCTCCCAAGTTAGGGGCATAAATATTTATTTACAGATGTTAGATCTTCTTGTTGGATAGACCCCTTTATTATGTGTGTCCCTTTTTCTTGATCATGGTCATCATTTGAGAGAAAATGTTTTAGTCTTTTCTGGCTGCTCTAACAAAATACATAGAGTGAATTGCTTAAACAACAGACATTTCTTACAGTTCTGGAGGCTGGAAAGTCCAGTCAGGATAAAGATGCTGGCTGATTGGGTTCTTGATAAGAGTCTACTTCCTGTCTTGCAGATGGCCTCCTCATTTTGTCCTCACTTGGCAGAGAGAGAGCATCTACCTCTTCCTCTTGGAAAGCCTCTAAATCCCATGATGAGGGTCCCACCCTCAAGACCTCATCTAACTCTCATTACCTCTCAAAGGTCTCATCTCCAAACACCATCCTACTGGGGGTTAGGACTTCAACATATGAATTTGTGGGGGGACACAATTCGGTCCACCACAAAAGAGTTAGGGTAAATGTTCTGGATTTGGAGTGCTATTCAAGCAATAGAATAATGCATGAAGGAATGCATTTTTTATATAGTGTTTAAGAATGTGACTTCTTTAAAATTAAACTAATTGATTTTCAGTGATGGCTCGTTTGACATTGTACTAGTATGACTAAAGACAGCATTTTCAATGAAGATTTCATCTATGTAGCAGTTTTATTTTGAATGTTTAAGTGTTTAAATGTATTACTATCTGGCTTGATAGACATTTCCGTTTTCTTCATTTTCTTGTGAAAAAGTGCTTTTTTAGAATATGGGTTTTTGAAAATCACTTACCATGTGTTTATAACATTCTTCAAGGCTTCCAGGGAAGCTTTTCTGTCCCATTATCCTGGAAGACAGGAAGAGTTCACAGGCTGGATTTTGAATACTAGGGATTTTTTCATATTAGTGTTGGCCTATGTTACTATTTCTGTAGACAGTAGCAAATTTCTCTTCTAAGTGTTACATAGTAAGATTAATCTCAGTAGAATATTCACATTGCTTTATCAGAGAGAGGTGTTTTTGAAAGATTCTGATGTTATCAGTTGGCTTGGTGTCCTCCTTAACATATCTGCAATGAAACAGTATTGCGTTCAGTCACTGGAGTTCAGGCCTTAAATTTCCTAGTGAAAGTTAGGAGGGTAGCTGAAAACCAGTTGAAATAGCTGAACATCTTATAATGTTTTTGGCAGTTTTGTGAGTTACGTTTAAATTTTGTCAATAAACATACATACACGTTCACATTACCTGGGTTACTGTTGTTGAAAACATTCCAAAAGATCCCTATCTCTTGTTAGGATGTGTTTAAGCATAAGAGAAGATGATATCTACATGTCACTATGAAAAGTTCACAAAATAGCACAGCTGTATTGGTATAGAATTCCCTTTTGAGTAAATAAGAATTTCAGCTAGGGAACAATTAGATAGCATTGCTTAACGTATCCAGCTGAACATCTGTGGAAAGGCAGTTTTTCAAATCTTTGGACTATCAGCAATGTGTTATTTTAACTCCACTGCTTGTAAAACTGGTATTCTAGATAGGCAGATCTTTTATTCTAAACAGATGAGGAAAGATATGTTTTCAGTATTCTATCACCCAAGGGAATGTAGATATAAAGAATGCCTTTTTAGTTAAAATGTGTTGAGATTTATTTAGTTAATAAACTTTTATGAAGTTTTTTAAATGCTGTTTTATGGTTTGGGGATTTTTTTAGAAATCTGTTTTTATTCCCTTTACTTAGTGTTTTTGGACAGTTTTTAATCTTCCGTTTTCCTAACCCCAAATATGCAAAGTGATATCAGGAAACTACAGTGATTTAATACTTTTTAACGGCATCATGGCCCTTCTATGACAGTTTTCTTACTGCCTATGCGAATTCAGAATGGAACTTCCCTAAAAGGCTGCACAAAGGGTTCTTCTAAATGACAAATCTGCCCAGATTGTTAGTGTACAGTGTGGTTCATTCATCACAAAAAAACACCCCAACAAGATCTGGCATTTTCCTGTCACCCCAGAGAAACTGAGTAGTATTTGATTTTCACATCGCTCTTCAAAACAATGGGTAGATGAGGTAAGAATCCGAAAATTTGTGGTTTGTGTACAATATGAAATTTGTTCCATATTGTAAGTTGTATTTTCTTCGTGAAAATTCTTAGCGGTATCATTTCCAGTTTTTTCTTCTAATATTAAAATTCCAACTTTGTGCTTTTAAAATCTAAGAAGAGAAATGCTAGAGCTTTTTAATTTAGTTATAATAGTAACATCTTAAAATGTGATAAACCAAAACAAAAAGGTCTCTATGTTTGGCAGTCACATTCCCTAGGGATTTTACTGAACAGCAACATCACTGTTACCAGTGTCAGCTGAGGCATTATTTGTGCCCTTCTCTAATGGCTCCTTGTTCCAGCAAAGCTATTGAGGAAGGTGTGACGCTTACATAGTCTTTATTAAGGATTCTTTTCATCACTGCTTAGATTATTTAACAAAACCTGGATATCAGAGTTTGGGAGTTTGACTTCTGCTGGATCTGCTGTAATCATCTCTGACAAATGAGCACATTCTTTTCTGTCCTCATTTACTGGTTAGGGGCATCTAGGAGCAGATTGACATTTACTGTTGGAGAGAATATAAATAATAAATTATAAACTGCTTTGAGGTAGTTGGCAAGATAAGAAAGGATGTATAAATATTACTGTATAGTTAACAATGTTTTTAAATTTCTAAATAATGCTTTTAGTAGTGTTCTTTGGTTGTCCTATTTAGACTTTCTATTTTATTTTAGTAAAGATTTGTTTATTTGAGCGATTGAGAACTTGCATAGGGGCGGGGTGTAGAGGGGGAGAGGGAGAGAGAGAATCTAAAGCAGACTCTCCACTGAGCACCGACCCCCCCCCCCCCACCATTGCAGGTTCCATCTTAAGACCTTGAGATCTTGACCTGAGCCGAAATGAAGAGTTGAGGCTTAAGCGACTTAGTCAGGCCCCCTAATCTGTTTTAAAGCAGCATTTTGGCAGTCTGTATTTTCCCACCTTTTTCCAATTTCACCGTTACACTATCAGAAAATCATATTGTAAACTTAGTAAAGAGGTGGGGTTTTTTTTCATGTTCTTGACTTAGCATCCTTTTGTAGTCTAAATTTTAGTAAGTTAACAAAAAGGGATTATACCTATTTTAAAAGACAGCTAGAAAACAGACCTCCCCTAAGACAGTGAAAGTTAGTATAACATGTTTTGCTTTGACTCCACTTGGAAAGATGCGCTCAAATTTTTGAATTTTCATTCTATACTTGCACTTGGTTTCTATAACAATGTACAATTGATTTACTAGAATCAGTATGCCAGATTTATTTCAGAAAAATGAGAGATCTGTTATTTTAATCTGTCACAAGATTTAAATCACCAAAGTTTTGAGGTCAGTGTCTTTTAAGGTAATTTATCAGGATTCTCTCCTGGTAGGAACTGAGTTGGAAGTGCTCCTTTCAGATATCTGTTAACCACCGATTTGGAGTAAGCATATGTATTTTACTTGCCCTCTGGAAACATTCTGAAGTACTTGTTGTGAATGTTTGATTTCATAACTCAGAGTAATACCTCTTTATTCTGAGAATGGATATTTATGGTTGCTTATCCTCTTTGTCTCTGCTTGCAAAGGTACAAAAGGAGAGAACTAGGGGCGCCTGGGTAGCGCAGTCCTTAAGTGTCTGCCTTCGGCTCAGGGAGTGATCCTGGCGTTCTGGGATCGAGTCCCACATTGGGCTCCTCCGCTGGGAGCCTGCCTCTTCCTCTCCCACTCCCCCTGCTTGTGTTCCCTCTCTCGCTGGCTGTCTCTATCTCTGTCAAATAAATAAATAAAATCTTTTAAAAAAAAAAAAGGAGAGAACTAAATTTCATTACCTTTTTTTTTTTTTTTGAAGTAAGTCCCACCTTGGGGCTTTAACTCATGACCCTGAGATCAAGAGTCACACGTTCTACTGACTGAGCCAGCCTAGTGTCCCCCTCATTACCATTTTTTTTTTTAAGTCAAGATAAGAGAGCCTGTCAAATTATGCAGTGGTATTCTGATTGAAAATTGAGAAGGTTACTAGAGGTTTTATTAAGAATAGAGACACTAGACTACTATAAATTTGAATTTATTAGCATATAAGCTAGATTTTTGTATTAGTTTTCATTACGCGGCTATATACACATGAATAATTAGTGACTACTAGGTTTTTCGAAGTTTGTATAAAATATTTTTAAATAATATATTTAGCTAATATTTATAACGCATTACTTTTTATCATTTTAAAATTTATGAAACTTTATTTTTTTATTTTTTTAATTTATTTGAAAAGGAGAGAAAGCACAGAGGGAGAGGAAGAGAGCACAGTGGGAGAGGGAGAAGCAGACTCCCCGCTAAGTGGGGAGCCTAATGCGGGGCTTGATCCCAGGACTTTGGGATCATGACCTGAGTTGAAGGCAGATGCTTAACCGACTGAGCCACCCAGGCGCCCATAAATTTATGAAACTTTAAGCCAAAACATATTTTAACAACTTCAAAAGGTTTGGAAACTGCCATAATAAACAGTCTTATAATTGAAGTTTTATTTTCACTGATCATTTTAGTTGTGTTATTCTTACATGTTTCAGTTTTGAAAGTGTAATTTAAGTCTTACTATTTACAAGTTTGTAAAGAAGATTTCATTGAACTTTACATCAAAAAAAAAAAAAGAAACAGCTCAAGAGGAACTGATAAAAATAATACTTTTGGGGGAAGACTTAACACATGTATGCTTATGTATATACCTCAACTCTATGGTTAGGGTAATTAGAAAAAACATGGAGTTTGCAATCATAGGTATGCTAGAAACAGCTGTAATCTTTTTAAAAACAGAGTGGGTCTAAAAAGAATTGATTGTTGCATTTTCATGTTTTTCCTAACATTCTACTGCTGTATCCTTTTAATAAAATACATACATTTGTTAGCATTTTAAAATTCAGTCTTTTAAATGCTTGTAATGATATTTTATTAGTATTCTTTGCTGTTTTATTTTGGCTGTTGTCTTCTGCATTTGCAACCAAATTATACTTTATATGCTAGACAAGGTTTATGCCAGCCTAATTGGTTGCTGGCGTTTCTAAGCCTCACAGCTGCTGTGAATTCAGCTGTGAACTAAGAAACATATAATAGGATCCTGTTTTCAGAGACCAAAAGCCAATTGTCAACATGTAAGACTTGTTTTTGACAGCTCAATAAATATGAGATTTTATAGCAATCTTAAGTAACCACATTAATTTTAAAGATTAGAAAGTCCTGAAATGTGTAGAACCTATATGTTATTTTTGTTACTGGGGCAAAAGATTGCTTAAATTCAGGTGTTTGTTCTCTATTCACTCATTTAAAAAAATAATTTGTCTTAATAGTTACTAATATATTTAAAAGTTGAAATCTGAACTATTTTTTCTTTGATTTTACTCAACAAAAATTTGAGACTTAAATGATGCAAAGATAATTCTTAAAATGAACTAAACATAAAATGGCTTTTGAAGTAAAGGTTATGTTTTCAAAATATTTCATATATTTATATTTGATTTAGCAGTTAATAATTTTGTAAATTATCCTGACATCTAAATTTGGGATGAAATGTACATTTCTCTTGTGTTGAACCATATGAAATTCACTTTGGTTAAAAATGGTCAAATATAGAGGTGCCTGGGTGGCTCAGTGGTTAAGTGCCTGCCTTTGGCTCGGTTCATATCCCAGGATCCTGGGATCCAGCTCTGCATCAGGCTCCCCGCTCAGCGGGGAGTCTGCTTCTCCCTCTCCCTCTGCTCCTCCCTCCTGCTCATGTGCTCTCTCTGTCAAATAAATAAATAAAATTTAAAATAATGGTCAAATATAGACCTTGTGATTTTTTTTCTTCTTAGTTATATGACTTATAGTTATCATAATATGATTATATTTAAAAGTTTATTAGTTCTCAGCAGAAACCTACGAGGATCCTGTTTTTAAACATAAACAGTCATCTCCCATTTAAGGTCAGTAATCTGTTCTTAAATCAAATGTTGTATGTGAAAATACCAAGTGGGAGCCCATTTGCTTTTATTTTAAATGGGAAAAATCACAGTGTTTATCTTTGACCAAATTCCCTAAAACTCTTTCATAAATGTAACTGACACTATGAAATCACCTACATGTAAGTAAACTATCATGTTTAACAAATAGAAAATAAGGGTAACAAATCAGTTTTATATGCAGTAAAATATTTGCTTTCATTGTAATTGCATTTTGCCCATCAGTGTTTTCTTTCAACATTTTCTTAAATATTTTGGGACTCCTTCAACACTGGGCAAAACAAGAACTAAGTAAATATGAGAAACTGTGAAAGCATTCAGGATGAGCACACAGTGTCAGAAAATGGCTCACAATGAGAATGATGCAAGCATCATCCAGTGCCTACGTCTTGTATCATTTTGATACTCGGCATACTTCTTTTTTTTTTTCTTTTTAAGATTTTATTTATTTATTAGAGAGAGAGCACAAGCCAATGAGGGATGAAGGAAGAAGGAGAAGCAGACTCCCCCCTGAGTAGGGAGCCCGACTTGGGGCTCAATCCCAGGGTACTGAGATCATGACCTGAGCAGATAGATGCTGAACTGACTGAGCCACCCAGGTGCCCCTCGGCATACTTTTTTATATGTTTTTCTGACCATCTATCAGTTGTATTTGGAATGTAACTCAGAACTTTTCTTGCATACTCTTTTGTTTAAAATGTGAATTGAGTTTTGGCATATACAAATTTATATCTTCTGTATAAACATTGGCCACAGTATCTTGCACCGAGAGATAAGTATGTTTTATGAAGTTTGGGTATTAAAAAGGAAGAGGTGTTCTATAGGGAAGATGGAGAGAGATTCTGCAGAATTTGCCTGTACTTCCCAAAACTTTCCAAGTAATTTTTTTTACTTCCCTCTGAAAAGATGACATTGTCTACACTGTAATTTATCTTTAGAAGTAGTTGAAATAAAGCTGAAAACTTCTGAATCTCTTGAGTTTTGAGGTTGTAATAGTCATAATTTAAATAATAGCAATTCTATATGATTGTGTGAACTTACAGTTTCCAAATCTGACTCACATTTTTTATGAATGTGATGTATAGAATTAAAGATGGATTGGGACATCTGGTCAAAGTAGTACAATGAAGTTTATGTATTGACATCTTTTTGGCCCAGATATGTAAGAGAAAACCAAAAGGCATAGCTAAGCTCAATAACAAGGTATCGTGGTGGAGTAGAAACAAATCAGAAATACAAAGGGATGGTGGGGCTATTCAGGCAATGTTTAATTCCTGTAGGAAGATGGGAACACTTTAAACACACACACACACACACACACACACACACACACACACAATTAGTCAAGTTCACTGTTTGAAGATAAACACTGGTGTGGCTACTCTTGGTAGAGGAGCTCCTTGAAGCTAGGTTTATAGAAGATTTTCCTCTGAGGGAGGCAGTCCAATATGACTGAGGTAGATATATAGGGCTGATACTCAGCCACTGTACAGTGGGGAGGTCATACCAGTTACTTGTAACTTTATTCTCACTGGTCAGGTGCTTCAACTTTGGAAATCATAACAGGATACCTAGAAAACGTCCATGTGTTTGGAATTTGAAAAACACTTTTAGAAAACTCGTGAGTCAGAGATTCGTAAAATTAGGAAATAGTTTCAACTCAACAATAACAAAAATACTAAATAAAAAATGTGTGAGATGCTGCAAAAGCAGTTCTTGTAGAGAAAAGTATAGTTTTAACTGCTTATCAGGAAAAAAAAAAGGAATAAAGATTAATAAGCTAAGCATCCATCTGAGGAATTTGAGAAAAAAATGACTCAGCAAAGTATGCCCAAAGTAAAAGGAAAGAATAATGATAAGAGCAGTAATTAAGTATTGAATAACAAAGGGCTCAACAAAAGCAAGTGTTGTTCTTAGAAAAGACAAAATTGACAAATCTGATACAAGGTTTGCCAAGAAAAAAGTTGAAAAATTACAAATGAGAAAGTGATTATGGTTACAAATGCTACAGGCATTCAGCGTAATTATGAACAACTTTATGCCCAAAATGTGAAAACTTAAATAAATCTCCTAGAAAAATAGAATTATCAAAACAGTCATGAATAGGAACCTATAATAATCTTATAATTGTTAAGAAAATTGAGTCTTTTCACAAATAAAGCTCTAAGCCAAGATGGTTTTAACCAATGCATATCAGACACTCGAGGTTTAAATAATTTTAATTTTACACTATTCCGGAATAAGATTAATAAGAGAAAGGAAAACTGCTGGCAAATATTACTCTTGGTAAATGATGTAGAAATCTAGAACAACATATTTAATGCAGTTCCAACTAGAATCCTAACAGGGTTTTTAAAAAATTATTAGTTTATTTGATTTTTGGAACTTGACAAGCTGATTCTGTAATTTATACAGACATGCAAAAGGCTAAGAAGATCAAAGAACTTCTTAAAGAATAGGTGGGAAAGCTTATTTTACCAACTAGGAAGACTTACTGCAAAGCTATAATAAAAAGTATAATTTTGGCTCAAGGATAAAAAAATAAGCTGATGTATGTGTGCTTGAAATTTGACAGGTCATAGTACAGATAGGTAGGAGAGAAGGAAGCACCTTTCAGGAAATGGCACTGGATTAATTTGTTTTTCATGGTGGGCGGTGGGGGGAGTGGGAATTGTGTTATCATGCACAAAAATGAGAATGACCGTGGATTGCAGTCTTGAATATAAAAGACTTTGTAAAGTTTATTTTTAAAAAAGATTTACTTATTTGAGAGAAAGAGAATGAGCGCACATGTCCGGGCAGACGGAAGGGGCAGGAGAGGGAGAGCTAGAGAATCTCATGTAGACTCCCTGCTGAGCACAGAGCTCTTGGGGCTCCATCTCACCACTTGAGATCGTGACCTAAGTGGAAATCAAGAGTCGGGGCTAAACCTACTGAGCCACCCAGGCACCACAAGACTTTGTAAAACTTTAGAAGGAAATGTCAGAACCTAATTGTAATGACCTGAGTGTCAGAAGGAATTTTAGGGCATACAAAGCTGTAATTGAGACATACATATTTGACTCCGTTAAAGTGAATAAATTGAAATTCATCAAAAGACATCATAAAGTGGAAAGATAAGCGCCAAATTTGGAGAAAATATTTATGACACATGTAACAGAAGATTAGTACCAAGAATATATGGAAAATTGCTTCAGAGAAGTGGAAGAAGAAAACAGTCAAAAGGTCCAGATGGCCAGTAGACAACAGAAATTAGTGTCTGAGCCTCATTAAGTCAGAGAAATTAGAACCACAGTATGATACATTAAATCTGACAAATACCAAGTATCATGTGGATGTGAAGTAATTGTTAGTAGGATACAAATCACTATAGGTCCGGCCACTCTGGAAAACATCATAACATTAACTAGAAAAGTTATGTACCTATGTACTCTATATTTCTTACACATCCTGGAGAAATTCTTGCATATTTTTATCAGTACGCATGTATAAGGATGCCTATAGCACCATCGTTTCTAATAGCAAAAACATGAAAACACATGTCCATCAACAGAGTAGATTAAGTTTTGGCATATTCATATGTAGTGAAAATAAGTGAACTGTGCTTATTTACAGCAACATAAATGAATCTTGGGGAAAATAGTGTTGCACAACAGAAACGAGTATTAAAGTAGCATCGGTCCATTTATACAGTTTAAAAATAGACAGGCTGTTCAGGTATTTTTTGAGTGTTACATTTGTAGGTGGTAAAAAAAAGCCACAGTACGATTATCTCAGATATATAGGATACTGGTTACTAGTGGTGGTGGGGAAAGAGCGAGGGAGAGGGAATATGGTAAAAATTTTTGAAGAATTAAAAAAAAGATGGAGATTCATTTAGGGAGGGCGGCATATGGAGTTTCAAAGGTATTGCTTCTTTCTTTTCTTTTCCTTTTCTTTCTTCCTTTTCTTTCTTTTCTTCCTTTTCTTCCCTCCTTTCCTTCCTTTTCTTTCTCTTTCTCTTTCTCTTTCTTTTCTCTTTTCTTTTCTTTTCTTTTCTTTTCTTTTCTTTTCTTTTCTTTTCTTTTCTTTTCTTTTCTTTCCACCCAGTGTGGGGCTTGAACCCACAACCCCCAGATCAAGCATCGCATGCTCCACCAACTGAACCAGCCAGGTACCCCTCAGAGGTATTGTTTCTTAACCTGGCTGGTGGTGGATACACAGGTGTATGCTCTCTCTCTCTCTTTTTTTAATGTAGAAATATATATGATATAATTTACAGTAAAGTAAAGGGAGAATCAGAGAGTCAAAGGGTAATGAATTAGTGAGGTTGGAATTCAGAATTTTCTCAAACCAGAGAAATGGGATGCTTTGGAAAAAATTATTTTTTATTAAAATTAAAAATGAGAAATTTGAGTATCTCACTTGAATTATATATAAAACAATCAAAAAAACCTTCAGAGGCATATTGGGTAAAATTAGACTTAAAACGAGACAGCTTTTGATAAAAATGATCAAAACACTATACTGCAGGTATTTCTGGTTATCTCATCTACTGGCAAAAAAGCAGACACTTAAAACTTCATTCATTCATTCATTCATTCATTCAGCTTTGGTCTTTATTCATTTCTTGTTATTGGAATTTCATATTTCTTTCTTCCTGTTGGCTGAGTAAACTGGACCATGGTAGAAATAAGCCAGCATTTTCTCAGGTCTGCCTTTCTAAACCTCTAGAGCTTAGTTTTAACTAATGGATCAGCTGCTTTTGACTTTGCTAACTTGTGGCTTCGGGTTTTCTGGGTGTCAGCATTGGTAATTGAACTTCTGGAGGTATCACTGTTGAGGTTTTCTGATAATGGGTTTTGAAAAGAAAATCTTGATTTTCTTTATCCTCTTTGTTGCTCATGTCTCTAGGCTGCCTTTGGAGATTAAGGTCCCTACCAAATAGGTCTTGTAGTCTACTCCTTCCGAAGGGAAGTTGGGATATTGTAGTAGAGGCTTAACAGCAGGAATGTGATATTGGTCTTGCTTTTGCAACATGATATGCTTTTCCTCATTCTCATTATTGTGGTAATTCTCTTGGTAATTGCACGGAGACCCTCTCCTCTTCAATAACCTCAACTACAGCCTTTCCATTTCCTGCCAAAAGTTATTCTTTATGATAGTCTATAGTGTTTGAGTACATCTTCTTTGGAGTCATTTCCCATTGATGAAATCCTATCGGTGTTTTATATTAAAATGCTTTATTTTCCCCAGAACCTTTGCTGCAATCATCTTGTTCCTGCTAGTGGGTATTGCTGTTTTGAGGCTATCAGGGGTGGTCGGTTTGGGAGATAGTAGCTGCTGGTCTTAGCCTCACTACTCCTGTTGTGGGGTTTGTTGCAGCAGTGGGAGCTCCTCCTAGATTGTAATGGCTATCATCAGGGCAGCTCATGACTCTCTGGGGTCCCACTCTTTACTTCTGCTACCAATTAAACTCAGTCTCTCTTTTCATATCCAGTTGCAGCTATCTATGTAGATACACTGCTTGGGTCTCCCTTTAAGGACCTTAGCACTCTTTGGCTCCAGGGAGTACATTTAATTCATAGCTTCTAGGTATTAATACCTTAGGCTCCTCAGATTTTGTGCTGAGGCCTTGTGTTTCCTGGGAAACCTTCAGCCAGTGACTGAGCATGGAGTGGGTACTAGGGTATTTCCATTTTGGGGCAGTGTGGGACTGTTCTAATGGACAGTCTTTGCTTTGGAGCTCCCTGCTGGGTTGGCCAGCACTTTGTCAGATCTGTGTCAGGGTCTGAGGCTCTGTCTGCTCGGTCCTATTTTATGTCCCCTTTCCTTCACAGGGTTCAGATCTGTATCACAGTCTGAAAGTTTTCCATGCCTAGTCCTGTTTTACCCCCTCTTTTATCTTCCACAGTAAGACTCTTGTCCCCCTGTCTCGATATGTGCTTCCTGGTGGACCTGACTGACACCTACCACTT